>NC_091948.1:21852794-21932794 GCF_041260155.1 Ptychodera flava | reverse complement strand
GGTGTGGTAGTGTGTTTCAACCAAGTTTCTTATATATATATATATATATATATATAATATATATATATATATATATATATATATATATATATATATATATATATATAATATATATATATATATATATATATATTGTCCTCGTGGGAAATTACAGTGCCCGATGCTAAGCAGAGCGTTATAAATAATACCCCAAATTACTTCAATTACAAAGCAATGAAATCTGTTACTTAAATTTCATGCATCCTGCAATCCTCAGGCAGAAGTGAAAGGATTCCTAGCTCCCAGTGTCGAGCTAGGAATCCTTTCACTTCTGAGGATTGCAGGATGCATGAAACTTACGTAACAGATTCCATTACTTTGTACTTGATGGTTTTTGGAGGGTCTATGCTTGAAGTAATTTGTGTTATATATATATATATATATATATATATATATATATATATATATATATATATATATATATATATATATATATATATATATATATTTGAGTACAAGTAGGAATATATGTTACCCAAGTTTCATGCATCTTGCAATCTTCAGACAGATGAACCTTTTCCTGGTGTCTTTCACTGATTTATATGCTTGGCACGTACAGTGATACTATTGTCTAGGGTGGTGGTGAAGAGAGATAAATAATATTTCTGTTTCGATAGCAACATTTTGAGATGAACTCAGAATGTTTATTTAAATATATATGTATATATATATATACATATATATATATATATATATATATATATATATATATATATATATATATATATATATTATTTCTAGTATGGAAATGACATCTATACCTTAGCTTTCATGCATCTCGCAATATATGACAATGTGACCGATGTAGTATATTAAAGTTTCAGATTAATAACTTTGCTCAAAGTCAATTTTTCAAGACTTCTTTCTCTAGAAGACGTCTTCAGCAGGCTGATTTCGTATGTGTCCCGTTACACATGACCTAGATTGAGAATACAGCGGCATATTAGTAATTTTCACCAGAGAAAGATAATGTCTATGATCGTGTCAGGTAAGCATTTTACACCGAGATAGTAAACATGAACAAAATCGTGAGTGAAGGGTTCGTTAAGATGAAGGATAACGGAATCTTTGAAGATGATTCCCCGGAGATGCTCCTTTCCACCAGCTAATTATTTTCAGTATCGTATTCCTCATTGCCTAAACATTGTCTTTTCCTGATGTGAGCCAACGTTTCATAACGTTTTGAAAATTGTCATCAAACTACTCCTATGACAGCCGTCTCGCATGTACACTCATCTATATTTTCCGATAACATCTACAAAAATAGGCGGAAACCTCAACAGCAAACTGTTTTGTTAAACTGTTTTGCATTAATAATCTACCAGTAGGTTATATCAAGCAGTGAACCTCTATACGGGCAAACGCAATGTGTAGCATATCTTTGTGGAAAAAGTGAAATAGAAACCTACCTTGAATCAATCAGAAATTCAAATTATGTCAATTCAAGATATGATGAAAGTCATTTGTAAGCGCCCGGACAACTTTAATGTGGAAATATTCTGATGCATAAAGGGGAGGGGTTATATTTTTATGCAATATCGGCATGTAAAAAACGAATTCTAAAGATCTGATTTCTCCATACCAGTTGACAAGAGTAGACTTACAAACAACATTAACCCGTTTTTGATTTATAAAAATAGTTAACCCTTTTTTGTAAGTTTTACAAGGACGAACTTTTTAAAGTCCTGAAAAGTGTTTATAGATAAAGGTTAAGGTGTGTAATCCGAGTTGTCAACTAAATGACAGGCTTCAATGTGCGACTTATTTTTCCAATTAATGAACATGGCTGCTCTCATCATCATCATCATCATCATCATCATCACCATCACCATCACCATCACCATCACCATCACCATCATCATCATCATCATCATCATCATCATCATCATCATCATCGTCATCATCATCATCGTCATCATCATCATCACTATCATCTCGTCACCACTAGAAGCAGCAGTAACACTTCTGTGCATTCTAATTCTGGTATAAATCTACCCGAAGTCAAGGCTTCATTGAAGATTCAAAGTGCCAGACATGTAAATGTGCATTAAAATGTCCATTGACGTTAACGTTATCCAAAGCTCAGTTGTTTCCAGGGATTCTATGATATCATGAGAACTACAAAATCAATACAAGTCATCAACATCATCATGTTGCTTGATACAGTATACACATATTGACTGGCCATGAGGGCAACAGCATACGTCTGTACCCCGAGGGACTGTGAGTCACCCCCAAAAACAGACTGTTTCCCGAGGCCGTAGGCCGAGGGAAACAGTCTGTTTTTGGGGGTGACTCACAGGCCCGAGGGGTTAAAGACGTATGCTGTTGCACTAATGGCCAGTCAATATGTGTTTTGTAACACACCTCATCCGTAGTCATACATAAGAACGTACCATACACAAAAGTTGTCGCATGTAAGCTAGCCGTGATGTAATATGTTTGAGTGGTTCAGCAAGAAAAAGTTTTTGCCGACAGGGTCGCAATACTTCTGCAAAACGTTCAATGCACCTTTGATTATCGTCTTCGTTCGTTTCGAGTCCTTGTTTGAAACCAGAGCATTCAGTTCTTCTTCAGAAAGTAGGATAAACCGAGAAATTTCTCGACTATCGTTTCTCTCGTCCGCAGACGGCATCTTTGTTTACATTCCAGTTCGCGCATGCGCCAATGTTTTTTTGACGTCAGCGGGCATCATTTTTCGGAACTGATGCCTGGCAGGCAACAGTTCCGACAAATGATGCCTGATGACGTCGTTTACGTGGATCAGCACAAAAAGAACGCATCCCACGTGACTGTCAATTGGCGAATTAGAACACAGACTGCGGATGAGGTGTGTTACAATCTACACTGTTATGCTCCTCTCCTGGAGCAGCTGTCAGTCTTACATCATGTATTTCCGGACACTTTTTCCTTTTTCGGATCTTTCTGTCTATGGGCCGCGTTGAAAGATTACAAGGATTTCAAACAGTCAGAAAGAATGTCTTGTGCTCATGTTATCATTCAGATCTCGTAAACATTACAATTATCACGAGAAGAGATACATGAAGCTCTAAATACAGAATGCGCGCCATTCAAAGGTCATTTACGGCCTTCTCTGTTTGACCATTATTTCGCTTTCGTCATTGTCAACTTATCAATAGCCATGACAATGGCAAAGACGCTCCCTTGTCGAAATTCGAAATATAGCAAGAATGTGAAATTGTGTTGGTGCTGAACGTTTAAAATGACTCTAATTCATAATCGCAAAATTAGTTGCGTAACACGCGGACAATAATTTACCATTTACGTATCACCATGGAGATGTCTGGGATTCCATCGGTCAGCAGTGAGTCTCTTAACAAACCTCAGAGACTGTGTACTCAAAGCAAGTATTACCGTTTAGTAATGAGTCTTTTTTTATTTCAAAGAAAACTGCACTGATTGTTACGCTGAAAAGGCAATCATGTAAGTATTAAATTTACTGCAGTAGGTCGCCAAGAGACACGATAGTCTCCTCTGTGGAAAATTGGCCAGGAATCACGGTAGCACTTAAAAGTAAAACCCCAAGTATTCTCATTTGTCTTCATTCATTCAATAACGGTTGTGTCTGCTATTTTTTTACTTTTAATTTACAAATTCCCCTCTTGATAGCAGAATAATTCAGAGGATGGGTGACCTCGCAATCTGTGACATACTTACATGTCGTTTGCGATGGCTTGCAAGGGATGCACGGTAAAGGGAACACCGTCACTACAACTGCAACTTTCACCTGTACTGTGAACTTATGTAAGAGCTGTCGAAAATGAATTTAGTCGATTCTATGTATCTAGCAAGAGGAAGAGTCTTCTGTTTTCGGGTGCTCCGGTATAGTCAGTGATTTTGAGGGGACTAAATTTTGCGACTACAAAAAGTAAGTTCAAAAGAAAGTTCAGAAGATTGGATCGAATGAAAAGATGTTTTTGTAGACTTGTCAAGCCATTTCTCATGGCGGGCGGAGAAAAGATATTCTCATAAAATGCTTTCTATCATACCGTGCACCCAATGTCATTTGCCGACCGCGTCAACAACGATGAGATCATTTGCCACACAACCAGCAGGGTTCTCCCGGGGTTTCAAAATTGCTGTACGGGCCCTTACGGTGAGTAATTATTGGGCGAATAACTCTAATCCTGGTAAAAGTGGAACAGGAGTATCATTGCGGCTGCCACACCGAGTAATCTATTGCTCCTTCGTACGTTCCTCATTAAACGTAACTATTACAAAAGCAGATAACGCTTTTATTCCTCTACTGGCAGTACTTCCTCCAGCATGGAGAAACTGCCCGCTGAGAGAATGATTCGTCTGGTCAGAATTTGTTTTTCATTTTTCATTTCCCAATCCCATTTTCAAGCGATAGCTATCTGCGCCATTTACACTCTGTTTTTTCTACCATAATCTCAATCCTGCATGTGTTTTTATTACAGGTAGCATGCTGCGAATATCTGATATATGAAAAGAGAGAATGACACTTCATTTGAACTTCGACATTCAATTTCCTTCTTAGCTCTTTAAAAATATAAGGATTTCTAGGGCATTATATTTAGAAGTAAGTCAGTGGTTACGATGTCCAAAGATCATAGGTTGAGGCTACGGAACACAAGTGATTAATTTCAGACGAAAATCGTTTGTAGGAGAGATGGAGTGAGATATTCTCGCGAGACTGCTGTACTAAGATATTGGTAGCTGTATTCGGCTAAGTTCAGTTTACAATATCATGAAATTGTGGTGTCGACGTTCTCACAAAAAAGCACACAACTGAATCACTAAAACGTCACTTCAAATTTTATTTTGAGTCAACCATCAAACATTTCTTGTGTATATCTGAACCAAATCTGGCACGCACATCACACGCGAATGAACAACGAACAAACAGACAAATTAACTTCGATGTGCGACGCTACAGAATCATTTTCTCACTATCAGTAGGATTTCTGATAGCGGAAAAGCATGATCTCCATCCAAGGTGCAAAAGCTGGAACTTGTGATAATTGTTTCATTTTTTTTTGTCTGTCAATTGCAAGTTATGGTTCTATCCCCAAAAGCAGGCCACAACTTCCACCATTTAGCAAGTCAATACAATGTCTATACGTGTAGAATGCATTCTCAGTGCTCTGAATCCCAGTCTGGACCAGAATTCACGATACACATTCACAATCAGTCTACACATGTACAGGCTGAGTTGACAAGCTGTATGCTTTTTTATCTCAAACAGCTTTGGGGAGTTGAACAAAAACTTGACGGTGCCATTGAAATAAAAATGGTGAGGAAATCATCAAAAGTTAAAGCCAACTGCCCTTCAAGTTAGTGTAAGCGTCAGAATATGCTCGATCAATACATGAGGCTCTAATGAGCTGACTTAAACCGAAAGAAGTAACGGCTATGGTTAGAGGCATAGCGCAATAACTTGAACTATTGATAATATTTCATACCTTTCCTTTATTCTATAAATACGCCTATGGTTTTCTTCTCCGAAGGCGGGTGTGAAAAATTCAAAGCATTAGGCTTTCAAACATAAAGCATTGTGTACGATATACAATATGCAATATCATCGTTGACCGCTGAATTCTAGTCCCGACTTCAGTTCAGTTGTCAACAACGATAGTGAATATTACATTAAGGTAGAACACGCCTCAGGGACAGATATTAGGACTCAAACTTTTCCAATTCTTTTCTAATTTACCACCTGTGGGGTTCGTTTTATAGCTGTCGGTATTCAAAAACTTTTCACCGGCTTAGTTTTTTCGAAATTTTTTTTTCCTTAGAATTAATACGGGGATGGCGGCCATTTTGAATTTCAAATATCGGTAATTCTTGGGTTATTTGTTTTTCTGGTACCAAAATGTGCACTGTGACCCCTGATTTTTATTCTTGATTTTGAAAGAGAATGGTTGAAGGATTCCTTCAGGAAAGTTTGAACAAAGTTTAAGTCTTTCACTTTCGAGGCGGATACTACCTTAACGTGGAGGCTGTGTTGGCAATTTTAACACTGCATTTCCACAGGATATGTGGACTGCAACAAAGTTCATAAAATAGAACAGAAAAGTTGCAAACATCATCATTGAAAGCTACATGTTGTAGAGCACCATCAGATGAACGGAAACTCGATATTTTCTGCAAAATCAGTATCTTTACGATCAATTCGCATCCCCTATTTCTTCGAATTTGCACCATTTGTCGCATTGATGACGATGGAAATTAATCACTTCTTTATGTATCTGTTCATTAATTTATATATTTTTTGATTATTCGTTTGTTCGTTCATTTGCTTGTTTGTTTGTATGTTATTTGTTTATTCGTTTGTTTGTTTGTTTGTTTGATATTATAGCAATTTTCGGAGTTGCTATGTGACTGTGTCCACATGCGGATGTTGAGAAGCCGGTACAATAAACGAAGACAGATATTCAGAGGTTGTGAATAAGACAAAAACAGGTTATTACGCAATTCAACTGGTTCTGCAGTCGCCGAGTCTAATTGAATTCTACAGCCTCGCATGGGAAGACATTTTCGTGCACATTTCTGCTCCCTGGGGCTAGATTATCGCAATACTGGCGAGTTTCATTTACGCTCCAACTAGACACTCCGTTTCTTACAACACAGTTGAGAAATCCATCTAGTCCTCCCCTGGGGCACCTTTTCATGAGACGAGATTTTGAGAGCAAGCAAATGATGCGATGAAGTAATGTTGCCAGCTTCGAAGAAACTACAAAAACTACGTCTGCCTCATCAAGGTAAACATCTGTTAAATGTACCGTTAAGACTTGATTGTCTCGTTTACAGTTTGTGTGTGTTTTACAAACCACCACATCATTCATTGACAAACTACTGTACAAAGTGTGGAGGTGGATTTACATTTTTCCGTATCATTAATATTTAAGGACAAAATCATTAAAGCATAAACGCATAGTTTAAAGCTGTTTTTATGACATATATCAATGTTTAAGTTTCTCAAAACTATGCATGTCATATGTCGGTGTAGCCGAAATGTTCCTTCTTCTGATAACTGTTCTCCTTAAGACATTAGTCAGCACATATTTACAAGTTTAACAAAAACCTGTAGATATGTCTATGAAGCATTCAATGTGTGCCATGCGCAGTTTTATCCATGTACTTGATTTGACTATGTGCGTGTATATTCCTGTATATTGAGCACAATCTAGACACTATTACCAAAAAAAAATAATTCTTTGAATTTTCGGATTTCTGTCACGTAAGACGTAGGCAAGTAGCTGAATCATTGAAAGTCACGGAAACGAAAGCCACTTTGATGCAACGCTTGCAAGCCGGCTGTCATATTTTATCGATTTGACGATCACTTCTCAGAACTTATTCGTGAACCTATGACCTACGGAAGAAACTGTGAGATGAGCAGTGAATAGAAAATTAAATTGAGGACAAAAGTCAACAGCAAAAGTAAGTTCTCTTGTCTTATTGTCTCGACTTTAGCGTATATACACAGGTATTGTATGTATGTATGTATGTATGTATGTATGTATGTATGTATGTATGTATGTATGTATGTATGTATGTATGTATGTAGGTAGGTAGGTAGGTAGGTAGGTAGGTAGGTAGGTAGGTAGGTAGGTAGGTAGGTAGGTAGGTAGGTAGGTAGGTAGGTAGGTAGGTAGGTAGGTAGGTAGGTAGGTAGGTAGGTAGGTGTATATGTATGTAGGTATATATGTGTTTTTACGTACGTAGTATTAGGATATGTGTCTATAGGCAGGCAAATAGAAGTAACCATGGTATCATTAGACGGGTTGCCGATGGATGAACGGTAATCTTAATTCTTTTAGGCAGCTGGATGGCATGTCGCCAAGGCAGAACGCGGAGGGTCAGATGGCGCTCAGAGTTGCCACACCTGATTCCGTGAGAAGATTGAAGCAAGTATGCAAGCGTCGATATGGAGATTGTAACCCAGCACCGTGACGCCAGACGCGAAACAAGGAAAAGTTACAGGTTATGATCACCTGCGGCTAAGGTGATAGCTCGTAGATTGATTTCACGGGGCAAAACACAACGAGGCCGCTGCATCACACTTGATATGGCGAACTATTACTGCGAGCGTACGGGAGTTGACTGTATGATTTCTTCTGGTGTCAAGAAGGGGAACGTGAGAGTAAATTGAAAAGAATCGGTGGCTACGTTTCATTGTGACTCGCATTTTTCAAGGCGAGTTGTTCGTGTGACACGTTTAGATGCCGTATAACCTTGATTGGGTTATTTTGTGTCGTTCATGAAAGATCCATTGCCTTTTCAATGAATCCATATAGTACCATACGACGAGTGTTGGAAGAGTTGAAATAAGCCTTGCCGCTGAAAATAAATGAATTGCAACGTACTTTTTTGAAACTACTAGTTCAAGATTATGCCATTCTATAGTGAGTGTGATTTTCACATCGGTTTTTATCGTAAATTTCTGGATATAGCAGAGTTATACTCGACATTTCGATTATTTAAAAGGACATACATTTCTAGCATGGAATATATATATATATATATATATATATATATATATATATATATATATATATATATATAAGTTCTATAAATTTTCAATCCCTTTTGAAATATTTGTCTCATGATACCAAGGTCACAAAAAAACAAGAAAAACAAAGTGAATATGGCTCGTTCGCGAAAAATGTAAGTTTTGCGCCAAGATAATGTTGTGGAGATTTATTTTATTTATTTTTAAGCGTACACCGAAATTAGTAATGTCCCTCGCGCAATACTCGGTGTTTAATTTTGCTTGAAATCCAGAAGTGGCAATGTGATGAGATTATGCTTTGTTTAGTGAGATCCCCCATGGTTTAGGCATGAAGCTCCTTGCAGCGACTCGCTCCAATACTTCCCCTCTAGAAAGAGCAATAAACGCCAAGCCGAACAAGCGGCTGTCCATAGCCTAAATACACGTGTACTTTGTATGTGTCTATCAGCAACCATAAAACGTCTTAAGGCTGTTTGCGTGGAGAGTTGCATAAGATCGTTTGAAAGTCCGGGACAGTAAAACAAATAAGCGTTGCTCGTGACATACTGAAAAGGTGATAATATTTCACGTGAGTCTGAAGTTTATATGGTCGAGGAGTTTTAGAAACGAATAGCTTTGCTCAGCAAGCGGCGATATCGAAAGGCTAGCGCTTTTATACAGAAAAAAAACACCTCGTAAACTTCAAGCGATTCAAATACTCCATATAAGTAATTGAATGAATAATGAGGTGTATTTTGTGCACGTTACTCAGTCTTAAGTTACAGGGATTTGTGTACTTCGAGTTATGTTAATAAACTAATCAGCCATAAAGTTCTGATGGCTATAAAGTTTGGAAAGAAGATTAATTATCTACTTCACATCATGTTCACACATTTCTTCTCTCTCGTAACGCCATTCTGATCTCTAGAGGTAGCCAGTCTCGTCTGGTTGCACTAAAACCCGCGGTTGACTGCATGGACTTTTGAAGCTACTATAGATAGCACGTCACGGATACGACCAGCCCGCTTTTGGGGGCCTGGGGATGTATGTTACAGATTTTGTATCACCTTGGATAACAGCAAACGTTGTTTACATATATTAGTTTGATGTGATGCACAGCGATTGCGCTGACTATCCAGAGCAACATGTGACAAGGAAGTCTCCAAAGAACATTTTGTCACTTCAGGTTCTGTTTTAAAAATGAATGAACTTAACGGGGTTCACAAATGTATAAAGGAATATACCTTTTTTTGTAAAATGTCGTCACGTTTTCGGTTATGTTTGTTATCGCCTTACTATCGGTTTCATCTTCAATTTCATAATTCCTAATGCTCTTAAACACGTGCGGGCGATACCAATGGGATAGACGATCCCTTTTGTCCAGCTGACATCTATTTGAAACACCCAGTTTTAGCCTAATCGTCGGCTTAAGGGATAAGAGTTTTACTTGGCAGATCACAGTAACAGCAAACATACGTGCGAGTCACAACCTTACTCAGTGCAAGTTGACGATGTATTGAGTAAATTACATGGACTCAGCAACTTGTCAAACTAACATGCATGCCTTGAAACCCTTCAATGTTCGTTAATGCGTGTCAGAGCGGATGTGTCGGTAATTCCTTAAATTATCAGATCAATATTCCAAATCACGCTGTTTCTGGTTTTCACTCTGAAAAAAGCAATTAAGGTTTCATCGTCGATTTTTCTAAAACCTTGCCTGACCCCGTGAATTAATTTCCACGTCTTCACGAATGAAATCCTGCCGCGAGATGGAATCTAACAAAGGCCTTGCACGAATCGATGGTTGTGGCCTTTGTTCCCGGTTGGCCAAAACAAGTCATAAATGTCACATTCCAAAAACTAATACACACGTTTACATTACAAACGGGATTAGACTGACCTTTGTAATGTTTCATACAATCGATTTGTGCTCGACATTTTAAAATTGCTGGAAAGAAAGTTTCCTGTCGGATTATTCTTGCCTGATTAAAAAAGAGTCAGCACCGGACCTTTATTGTATCAGCTCTAATTGATACAACCACCCGTGTTGCTTCGATTCCATCGCGATATTATAGTGTAGTTCTAAAAATACATCCAAACACGCACACCATCGGAAAAGCACTTAAGTGCTCTTTACTGATTTTTTTGCACCAAACAGGCCAAGTCAAACCCAATGTTCAAATGCAACAAAACGCTTGGCAAATTGTTGCCACTTGTATTACAACTTTACTCCAATGGAAAAGTCTTTTGACTTTTAGGTGAAGTAATTGCGCTTTTCGACTTGGCCTTATTAAGGTGCGTGAACACCTATTATGAGATTAAAACACACGAAATATGGATCGTAAATGAAAGTTCTCGATTTGACAACAAAATGCTGTGATACATTTGGTTTGCATCACGTTCAATTTTTTTATGTGAAAATGATTGCGTTCACTCACGCTTGGAAACATCTGAAAACGCTCGCGGAAAGCACCTTGATATTTTCGAAGCTTTTTTCTGCTCATCATTTGAAATGTGAGAACACAACAACAACTTCTTCTTTGGAAAAAATCAAGACAAGTATATGTCATTGAGTCATGTTTGTGAATGTATGCCATGCCGAGGTTTTCGTATTTCTTTCTGCATGTTATGCCTGGCCTGATATACTGGCTGTCGTTGCCCCAGTTTTACAGCCGTAATCAACTCGAAGCACCAACTCCTGATGTAAGTTTAGTCAGAATGATTGCTGGTGATTCTTTGACCGTTAATTGCGAAAGCCGCCTCCAATTACAAGTCTGCTCGGGGTGACTGACTCGCACGAGGTAGACAGCAGACGAACAGAAAGACAACATGCTATGCGTTTCGCCATCAAACGCTTCTCTATAGTCTAGAACATTAGAAGTTAACCTTTTGAACTTTAAAACTTCGACGTTTGAGTTGAAGGATTGAGCTTTATGTAACATCTAATAGTATACATGAGCGATGGTACATGTAAGAAAAGATAAGAAAGACAATGGTTCTTTAAGTCTTCACCCTTTTTTAAGTTATGCAGTAATTTTTAGTGTCTTTATTCTGTTTATACTGCATGTACAGGTTCCCATTCTACTTCAAAAACATGTTGAAGTGCATCGTTCAACTTGACAACGAAGCCCTTTTTGTGCAATGCCCAATATTGACAACTGTTGGCAACGACTTAATTAAGTGTACGCAATAATATTGTGTATTGTACACATTGCATTGTGTCGGCATGATGGTCTCTGCTTTAATAAGCGATAAACCACACCGAGCGATAGTATACCACGAGATTTTGACCAGTGACGATATATATGCATGAGCAATGACAAGTGCACATACTGAGTGAACTCGTCAAAACCGAGAGGTAAAATCTTTGCTGGAGTGGTTTATTGACATTATATCATAAAAGTTTATTGACATTCTGACGTGAAAAGTTGAAAAAGAAAATTTCTCAAGCTGAGAACTCGCGCATGTTTTAACCGTGAGATATCGCGAAGATAGCACGGTTATTTTCATGTCACGACCAATCAGTTCGCAGCATTTGCGCCATTAATATACTGGTATGATATGTTTGGCACACGTTTGGAAGAAGTAGAAATGAATGTTCTTGTTTAACAAACCACAATAAAAAACGAGAACTTTTTTTCAAAAGTTACAGTAGTGTCTTCAATGTTACAAACTGTTGCAGAACGGAAAGATTAAAATGGCAACTCTTAGTGACCCCCTCGTGAAGTATGTGGTGCTTGTGCCTTTGAGGTCACCGTCAGTCTTACTGCTACAATAAATGAATCCGCGTCGTTGACAGCAATGCGGTGTTATCAATACTGGCAACTGCGTTACTATGAAGAAAAATGTCTCGTGATCATGTACATGAAAATCCGTTTTACATGCATTTAATTAGCAGACGCAACTATCATCTTTCAAGGCTTTGTGGTTGCATTTCTTCGAGGGGTTAACTTCTTAATTGCATCGTACACAAACAATTTCAGATTTAAGCTGGCATTTCGCCCACTGTTAGGAGTTTTTCAAATTACTTGTAGACCTTCAAGAACAGTATTATTAAAGGAGACAATTTACAGGAATCTCGTTAATGCTTGTAAAATGTCGTTTTAAAATAAGTACATTTACGTGCAGGTTTGAACGTTTCACGAAATATAGACTGATTATAGCAAAATAGATTATCAGATTGGAATGATGTATGTGGGATGTATTCCAAAGTATTTGTCGAGGATTTGTGAATTAGCGTTATTAATTTGCACAGAATGGAAATTGGATACAACTAATGCGAAGCCAGTTTGAACCAAGTGACAATGAAACATAAGTGGCATTCTGTATTCAAACAGATATATTGGTGAAACACATGACGTCATTATGATATCTCAAATAGCGGATTAGCCATTTCTGTATCTGCAGTTCTTAACCAAGGGCGGTCGAAAGATTGGGCATAGGAAATAAAACGTAACGAGTGAACTATGCTCTGACGCCCCCGTTGTCTCTGAACAGCAATCGTTGAGTACGTCGTTAGGTCCGCATTCTCATTCAATGGAAGAAGAATGCGACATTTATAGGTACTCAGTGATGTCCTGCAGGTTTCGGTTTCAAGGTGCTCACTTGCCCATAATGTGAGTCAATGACCCTCGTTTTGCCCGTACGGGTCAGCAGACACTTTCGCGATGTTGTGTCATTTGTAGGGAATTAGCAACACGCTTCATCAAATTGCGCCCATTATGGCTAAAGGTCGTGTCTGAAACCTTTACAAACATCTCGCGTTGAACTATTAACTTACGAAGGCAACGGCGAAACTAGCTATAGGTTCTCTGTTTGTCGACGAGACGTGGGAGTCAGCGTCGGAAAAAAAATTGTCTATCTCGATTCACGCTCCACTCAACCAACATATTATCAGCATCTGTTAGTATAGGAAATTAAAGCCCGCTGCCCGTGTCGCATTCTGCAATTATTATCTGTCCATCGAGTACAAAGCAATTTATATCGGTTCGTCTCCCTCGATAATAACGCCTATCGACGTTCTTTCATTATTGCTACTGTGGAATTATCAAACGAAATCAGCATTTGCTGTGACATATATGAACATAATTATGCAACATTTATGTAATTTCGGTTTAATAAACACTTTGAACAAAGTATCGTCGGATTTCCAATTTTCCCCTGCCCAGTAAGAAAATGAAAATATTTGACTCGTAATATGATACAAAAAACACAGCATATTGACTTCCTGTTCGTACACACGAGGCAGACACAAATCTGTGAGTTCCCTTCGCTGATCAATTGTCTCTAACTGGCGTCTAAAGCTATTGGCTTGGGAATAGACAAAAAAGCCACCGGCACATTTATTCCCGATTCAGACTTAATTTCCCATTTCACCATGAATCTTTGTAGAAGAACGTTTTCTATTTTCTCTCTGTCTTAGACAGCACTAATCAACCAATTCTCCCTCTAATATTCGGCACGGATGTTCGCTACCCATTTCGGCAAAGTCACGCTTCATGGTCGATCTTTACTTCCCTGGACTAGAAATTTATGCGAATTAAGGCACGGAACCATCGCAAGCAGACTGCATAAGAATGAATGGCAATTTTATAATTGTGTGCAACAGAACCCCTTGAAGAACAAACAGTTTGAAGAGGTTATTGCTGGGATACAGTCTACCTTTTTCCATTCCTCGATAACGACACTTGATGAATAAAATTTTGTCCTGGTTTTTCTGTGTTTGTGGATGGCACTCCAGTTTTTTGTAAGCCACTAGCCTTGTCTGCAATTTTTTCTTCTGAGGAAAGTGAATGTCTTTGTTTGAGGCGAGGAGACTGCTTGCCGTAGTTTGTCAAAGGGAAGTGCCTTTCGAGAGAGGACAAATCTCTGTGTCGTGTAATAAAAGCTTTACAGTTTATCAATCTGGGTCGATGGGAATTCAGATATTCACGGTGTATGTACTGTGATCAGCGTTCTTTCGTGCCAGTAGTGGGCTTAAACGCCGATATCGCCATTCGTAAAAAAAAAACATTATAAAGGCTTTGTCTGTTATTTACTCCTCTTTTGGAATAGTGCATCCATACTTTCTATGATTACTAATACGGTGGAACCAAGCGATATGAAATTCTGTCATCGTCTTTATTCGATTCATCGTGTTATGGCCTCGATTGCCGGTCTATACCACCACAATTCACTTTCGTGAATTGTAAAGAACACTTTGACAGCGTTTATATCGGATAACCGTTGAGGTAAACGCCTCTTTGGAATGTATACGTGGAAAAAGAGTTGCAAATTCAAGTTTGTTTGAGCCAAGAAAGTTTTATCTTACTAATCGTAAGGACCAGATGCATTTATTCAGAACTCCCATATATATATATATTATATATATATATATTATATATATATATATATATATATTATATATATATATATATATATATATATATATATATATATATATATATATATATATATATTATATATATATATATATATTATATATATACTCTGTGCCCAAGTTCAGAGGTTGCCATAAAGCCATTATGGTGATAACCGGGAGGGCACATTGTATACATTTTGTATATATATATATATATATATATATATATATATATATATATATATATATATATATATATATATATATATATATATATATATATATATATATATATATGTATATATATATGTATATATGTATGTATATACCGAAGTACACAGATGTCCTCGTGGGAAATTACAGTGCTCGATGCTAAAGCAGAGCGTTATAACTAATTAACACAAAATTACTTTAAGTACAAAGTAATGGTATCTGTTACTTAAGTTTCATGCATCCTGCAATCATCAGACAGATGAAGTAAAAGTAATACTTGCTCAACACTCATATATATATATATATATATATATATATATATATATATATATATATATATATATATATATATATATATATATATAGAGAGAGAGAGAGAGAGAGAGGAGAGAGAGAGAGAGAGAGAGAGAGAGAGAGAGAGAGAGAGAGAGAGAGATTCCATGCGTTTCCTTGCTCGCGTGTGTCATATTTTTTTCGAAAAATTTTGGAATTTGTTTGTAGTGATCATTTTCTCGATATTATTGCCGCTGCTCCTGTTAATAACGGTGCTGTTGTCATCACTGCCTGAATACTATAATACAATAGAATAGCATAAATTACAAGTATGAAGGATATACGCACCTGAACCCTATACAAAAATAACTGTATTGTTGTATATCTTTTCTGCGCAATTATGAAATAGTTCGAGAGCGACATAGCGTCTCCACCATTGCAATGTGCCATGGACAACCGCCCAGCCTCAGTTGGCAAAGAAATGCCATCTCTTGACGATGACGACAGACGCGAACTCTAGGTTACCCAAACTTCATATCTGTCACATCCCCTACCTTTGTGGATCGTATGACCTGTGTTCACCCTTTTCATAATTGATACAAAATACAGTTGAAGTTACCAATCTTCCGAATTGCCTAGTCTAGTTTCTAAATCTTTAATACGTCAGTTTAACATGTATCAATAATACAAACTAAAGAAATTTCCCAAAGGACTGGTCTTTTTAAGAAATACATGGATTATTCTCAAACATAAAAAACGTACTGTTGAACCGGATATTGTAAAACTTTAATAGTGTTCGGTGCACGTGTGTCGCCAAGTTCTGAATGTGTCAAAAAGTTTGTGTACAATTTACAAAACCGCAAAAATAATTGTTCTTTCAAATCTTGTACATACTCTAAAGGTAGCAAAGGACGGAAGGTTTTGTCAGTTCGACTATACCATTGGTGAATGAAAAAAGGCATCTTTCAAAGAAAGGATGCTTTCGAGTATTTGCTCGTTGCCTTTAACATCAAAGCTATCTTTAGGTATATCGTTCTCCTCCTCTCTGTCTCTCTGTCTGTCTGTCTGCCTGTCTGTCCGTATGACTGGCTGTCTTTCTGACTGCAAACTTACTCTCTGTAGAGGCTTTTGTTATCGAAGGAAGCTATCTGGTTCACTATAATTATAAGTCTACTGCAGTGTACATATGCTGCAGAATAGTGAAATATTTTGGTATTGAACATTTTCAAAAGTATGAAAAATTTCGTGAAGTCTCTCAGTTGACGGGAAAACATTGATATGGTGAAAACATCTACCGTTTAACTCACTTATTTTTTTATTTTCAGCTTAAACCAAAATTAAAGAAATGTGAAGTAAATATATCTGGATAGCAAGCCTAAGTCAAGTACACAAAAATCATTAGTTTGTGCATGTACTCTGCTTAACGTGTACATTTCTTTTGTTATTTTTATTCAAAAAAGATCACATGATTTCCTTGCATGATACAGATACAAGTGTTAATTTTACATTGCATGTATGCATGAAAATGTACCTTACATACATACATACATACATACATACATACATACATACATACATACATACATACATACATACATACATACATACATACATACATACATACATACATACATACATACATACATACATACATACATACATAGATACATACATACATACATGCATGCATGCATGCATACATACATAGATACATACATACATACATACATACATACATACATACATACATACATACATACATACATACATACATACATACATACATACATACATACATACATACATACATACATACATACATACATACATACATACATACATACATACATACATACATACATACATGCAGACAGGCAGATAGGCAGACAGTCAGGCAGGCAGACAGACACACAGATAGACACACAGACAGACACACACACACAGATATACAGACAGACATACACACACACAGACAGACAATAATACAGATGGAGAACTAAGATAGTCTCGCCTCTGGTGATTTAGAATATATGTCGAAATATGATATACATTTCCTGAAAACAAGGCAGTTCACTGTTTCATCTCAAAACATTAGATCGGATGTCGATTAATCAAGAGAGGAAAACAACCTCGGAGAAGTCAACATTTAATAATCTACGCCTCTGGTTCGACGCTTTCACCCCGAGAATGTAATTTATTCTGAGCGCGCGTGCTATGTTTTTAGAGAACGCGGTCCGATCTACATCAGAAGCGGCTATCATCAAGTCCAATCTTCAGCAAATATCCTCGATAGCGTCACGATGAAATTTATTTCTTTGAAATAGCCCGCTCGCTCAGAGGGTGAGTTTCCTGCTATTACACGTGTGTGGAATATGTTAGCTGAATCATAGCTGAATACTTGATGAAGTAGTTATGTGGCACCGGAGTCACACAAAGTCAATAGACATCATGGCATGCAATGAGATTTTACTGAGCAATACATGATGCGATTCACTGATACTTTCTTACTCTTCCGACAAAGAGGAGAAATTGCTTTTTCCGTGGCATGGTTCACTACTTGAGTGAGGGGTTGAAAACGACCCTTCTTCCTTATCCCAGATAAAGGACACTGAATATTCTTCGAGTATTCAAATTGGCTCCCTGGGCGAGGAATTTTCTACTAAATCGCCCCAATATTGGATGTGTGCTTGGAATAATGTATGTGGTCAGAGGCAGAAAGATCTGCCTTCGTAACTTGACTCGTTTTCAGTAACTAAATGTTTGTCATTTTAATATGCCGAGCCCGCATTTTTTTTGTGATTTAAGTTAGATGTGTAAATTCACCTGTCTGTCGTGTGTATAAAAAACGAGGCAAGAAAAGTGACCTTATCGTTGTCTCGTGTGTCGAATCTGTCATCAAGTTAGTATGAGGGTTGGTTTTCAACTGGATTGTAAAATCGCGACATTTTTCCAACACCTTGATATTGCAAAGTAATACATCTACAACTTCAGAGAGAGAGAGAGAGACAGAGACAGAGACAGAGACAGACAGACAGACAGAGAGACAGACAGACAGACAGACAGACAGACAGACAGACAGACAGACAGACAGACAGACAGACAGACAGACAGACAAAGTGGGTCGATGAGATCGCGACAGCGGTTTTCATTGTTCCCTTCAATTGGCATGCATAGTAATTGAGTGGCCATCACATAGCCTTCGACCTGAAAAATATGTTTTTCCCGGTTTTTGTTTTATCTATGAAGATCAGAATAGCGAAACTGTGTTCCTAAACCAGGTTACAATAAACACCTCAAACATGCACTTATCGCCACCATGGCGTGTGATCAAAGAGGTAAGCGCACTATAGCCATACATTCCAGAGAAAGCTGTCAAAGCAGAGAACGATTTAAAACATAAACAGGGCGCTTTCAACACTGAGAGATAAGCCAAATACCGAACGCACTGTTTGTCGTCTCCAGGGTAACTCATTACCCTCTCAAAACACATAACCTAAAAACATGAGAGTGCCATTGGGAGTAAGAAAAGTCGGTAATCATTTTTCCTCTCATGCTTAAGTGGGAAGCAATACACTTCTATAACACTTGTCAGACCCCGAGGGTCATCTACGCCGGCTGGATACATGGACCAGATTTCTTGAAGAAAGTCACCTTGGTCTATTGACATTTTGAAAATAAAAATAATCAAATGCCTAATATGGAAACAACTAGCCTTGCAGAGCAGAACGGCTATTATGATCGTTGGCACAGTTTCCCCCAAACTATCGATTTTCAAATAAATTGTAAAACTCGCGCTCTTGTCTCGTCAAAGTAGTCGGCTTTCGTCGCAGATATGTATACTTATTCACCTTAGCGGATTGAATACCTTGTTTGTGACAACGTGAAGAAAAACGCATAACGTTCATCGATTTGCCTAAGATTAAACATCCTGTGCGCTAAAAGTTGAAGAAATCACGTGACCAGTCGACTTCGCCGGTCCAATTGATTGCTTGGTGTTCACCCCTGAAGTCCTTTAGGATTTTTCCTTTTTCCTTTGCATTGTGGCAATGCACAAGACCTTAATGCAGGAAGAGATGAAATTGTTAGGCCTTGGGGCCCCTGGAGGAAGAGTCGTTTGCGTAGAAATCATAATAACATCGAGAGCCGATCTGAAGTTTGCTTAATTATCGCCGCGCGCTCACTTTGTCTCAATCGCGAATGATGTCTCTAGGCACACGAACAACAGAGATATCGGTATAAAGCGCTTAGATTTGCCGTCTCGTGTTCTCATTTCCCGTCGGATCGAGTTTCCGCTCGTTTCTTGTTCCTGTGATTCTCCACCCATTAAACAGTGATTAGCGTAGTGTTTCTTTCCTAGTTTTGTTTGTTTCGACAAATTAGATATCTGGCAGAGATTGAAAGATGTTGAGTGATAACTACGGGCAGTTTGTAGCTTAGGATTTACGGGAATCTCTTTCTTATCCACCGGAGATAAGTGCGAGGAAGAGGCCATCATGAATGGCGAAATTTATTCGTCTCTTGGTGAGTTCTCAATACAGTAACTGAAATTCTTGCGAGTAAGGCAAAATCCAAGAGCATTCTTTGTAATGCACAAGTTGTGACTTTTTAATAGTCTGCAAACATAAATGGAAGCAAAGACAGACAGATAGACGGTAAAGGACACACAAACCCTTCATCGTAAAATTTCCCCATGAAACACAAACACTGAAGATGATCCATCGCCCAATCGTTGAAAGTACCAGCCGTAGTGGATTGATCTACCGCTTTGAAAGGACAGTTAAGATCACCGACATTCAAGCATTCGTGGAAACTTATATGTGCAAAGACGATCCTTCTCTTTCTTAAGGGAATCGAAATTCTTAGATATTACACAAAGACTGTTAATGTATATCACAATCTTGTTTTTGACTGTGTATCTAGTTGTTTTGCATAGAAGACATTCGTGTGTCTTTTTCCCAAAATCATCACGTCATAAAACACCGTCTGGGGTCTGCAGCACTTTTAGGTCTAAAGCTACGATACTTTTCATTTTCTTAGAGTGGTATATGCTGTACCTACTAGCTTGATTGCTTCGGTCCAAAAGTGCACGAGATGGTTCGTGACATTTATTGGATTTCAGCCGCGGAAAACTAATCTTTACTAAAATGCCAAAATCTTTGTATCTCGTGCAAGGCTTTTCAATGACAACATTTTCCCATACACACTTCTGCTGATGCACATGATGTGCAAGTTGATTTTCTAAGAAAAGCACTCGCAGGAAGGAGTAAAGAATCTGAATATTGAGTGTGGGTGAATAATAATAAGTCTAAGAACGTGGTATTTGTATGACTACCTACAATTATTGTAGGTAGCCATACAAATATCACGTTCTAAAACTGGGCCTTACACGTAACTAAAAAAATCCCAACAATTTTCAAGTTTTTGGAGGGAAAATCGATACCTTGCAATTTATATGATTAGTGCTGGCACATGTAAGCGGTTTTCCCACTAGGTCTTAGTGCTAAGTCTTTCCTCCGCAAGTATAAATGGGAGCGTGATAGAAACGAGCGATTAATGATTAAGCTCATATCAAGATGAAACAATGGCGACACAAAAAACCGCGTCAAAATGATCAGGCATGTCATCTCCGCGTGTATGAAATTCAGGTGTTTCCGTCATAAATCCCGGATGGTATCATTTGATCATCGGACAATAATCGTGTCAGATTTGAATCTGGTCCAGAGGGACGGAAAGCCGAATGTGTCATATATGTGTGGAAGGATTATAATAATCAAGACTGATTAGCATCCTCGAGGGCAAATCCTTGCCCGATATGATAGCGAGATTAAGGTGACACGTCTTCGAAAAATTCATTTTCTTCATTGACATGGGTAAGAATAGACGTACTACATCACATCAATTTGTTCATAAAATGGGCGGACTCAATTGTCTACGTGGACTTATATTGAGAGTGTATAGAATATTACACAGCAAGATGGGGCTGATGTCAACATATTCCTTCTATTTCCACGCGTTATAAGAGTCAGTGTTTCCGGCTTGTATTCAGTAAAAAGGGATGCTTTTATAGTATCTTTCTTACTTTTTTTATCAGGCCGTCTTTTTTCACTTTCTTCCTCCTTTTTAACAGTCAATTTCAGCAAGCAAAACGACAACGCTACGAATTCCCATTCTGCCTTCTCGGGTCTATTTGTCAAACAAAGCGACGACTGTTCATGATTATAATTCAATAAAAGTTTTCATAGCAATTATTTGGAAAAAAAAGTAATGCGTTAGCGTGGCGGTAAAAGTTGTTTTATCAAACGTTACCGGAACAAACATGTTATTACCAAAGTTTGAAAGTTGGCGCATGCGCTGACCGAAATGATATCAAGCGTCAGTTAGCCTATTTTAGTCCCATTGCCCGATAAAAGGTCCCAATGTTCTTTTATGGTTGCCGTACGACCAAGAGTACGACAGAAGTTACTTTCATAGGGTTATAGACATTCATAAGTGTAAAAAATACATGAGAATTTCTGCCCCCTTGTGAAATAGAGCGAGCTTCGAGAAATTCAATCGCGTATTTCAACGCCTGCCAGTTTCACTGTAGATGTACGTGTACGTTCACCCTAGAGTGAACAACAGATGCTTTCCACTGCTGAGTGGAAATATCAATAATTCTGTAAGTAGCCTACACTCCTAAACAGGGCGTGGTAATGTGTCCCTTTTGCCAGAGCTCGAACCAAAAGTACCTGAGAACGCCGCTAGAAGTTGAACGTTGTCATGGTAACCCCTGAATGGAAGACGCCCTGGTCTCGAGGCCCGCCGCCGTGACACATACACAATTATGGCAGTATAATTCTGCCATTGTCGACATTTCTAGGCACATTCTATTCTTTGAGGGATGACGGCGCTGATCGGCAAAATTGCCAACCAACAGGTGTGGGCAAGCAAATGCTGCAACAAGCTCTTTGTAGTTTAAATATCGAGAAAAGGCGTCACATTTTGATTCGCCCCTCTAAAACTCCCCATCGCCTGCTCGAGACAAGAGTTACGTTTATTGGATAAAGAAGCAGTAAGAACGAATTCTGCAATTTCTCGGCGCAATTAAGGATCAAGCTGCGTTTGAGTTTTATCATATACAACACGAGTCATTTCTCAATAAACGATCGATAAAGCACTGGCAAAATTAATAATAAAAATGTGCAATATATGTATCACGGTCTTAAGTGTGAGAGCTAAAGCAGCCCCAATCAAATTGCTAGGACACAAATAAGCGTATTAGGGTGTCATTACAGACTACATAAAAGATTGACAGCCCAATTTCTTCTGCCCCGACAAGGTACAAAGGAGATTGGCACTTTAATTTCTCGCTCTGCCTGGGATGTCAGATGGTCATCCATTTTGAAGGAAAAGGCGGATTTCTTGCATTACTAGGTAGCCGGGGGGAGCATATTCTCGGGATATCCTTAATTAGTCCGGAGAGATTGAACTTGGCCTTGTGGAAGTCATAAAGTAATCCTAATAGGCTTTCCAGGATTACCTTGGCGGATTTTCTGAGAAAAAAAATATCTCGCCGGATGTCACAGTCTTGACAATGAACATGTAAACGCGCCTTCTGGAGAAACATTCAGATTCTAGTATTTTACAGTGCTTTCCTGGCCTACTGCTTGTGTGGGTTTGTTTTCTTGAAGCTTGCGGAATAAGTGAGTTTCAAAGTCTTCTTTTACTGAAAATTCTGCCCTATACCACAGGCGGCCAAGACACTATTAATAAGCTTATTATTGAGTTTTTCTCAGTTTTTTCTATCAGTTTCTCTCCTTTCTTTCATGCTCCGACTGATCGTAGTAAATAAAATAAATGACTATGTATATTGCCTAACCTAGCCTCTTGACTCTTTATATATTTTACACCCAATTACAAGGACCTTTATCTCCCATGTACACACATCTTGTAATTAATTAGTCAACACAACTAATTATGTTAATCCGTGGACTTATCAGGGATTTTATGGGTTGGTCAACATCGGGAAAGATAGGAAAGGTTACATTTAAATTTCTTTGCAATGATGACCAACCCTTGATAAGTCCAAGGATTAGCATAATTAGTTGTGTTGACTAATTAATTACAAGATGTGTGTATGAGAGATAAACGTCCTTGTAATGGGGTGTGAAATAAATAAAGAGTCAAGAGGCTAGGTTAGGCTATATTTTATTTACTACGATCAGTCAGAGCATGAAGAAAAGGAGAGGAACTGATAGAGAAAAATGAGAAAAACTCAATAATAAGCTTATTACTAGTATCTGGGCCGCCTGTGCCTATACCAGAGTTAACGCACGGAAAGCGGCCATAATCGTGAAAATTTTCGGTGATTTGTTTCTCTATCAGCAAAGCACACCGCTCATTCGGTTTATTTCTCGATTTCGAAAGGGAATGACTATGGCTTAACATCTCCTCGTGGAAGCTTGAAAGCTTGAATTTCTAAAGGCCCTCGTACACGTAACCTCCTTAAATGGCATTTTGGAATAGACATCACCGCGATTCACGCATAGCATTATTAGACGGGTCGGATTTCGAATGTAAACACGGAAGCAGATATTGTACACTTTAATAACTGGGTTGTGTTTTTTCTTTCTGTTTGTTCAACTGATATAGGCGATACGTATTATTTTCTGTTCTATGTTATGATACATCGATAGAATGATATCCGTGTATCTATGATCTGTATCAGCGCGATGGTTTAACAATCTCTGTGCTGCATTGTTCATTCAAAGGATAAGCTTGACTCTGGTCCATAAAATTGTAACCTGATCACAGTTGTGTAGGATGGCAGGGTTTAAAACGCCAATTAACTACCTGAAATACACGTGATTCCAAACCAAACATTTTGTCAGTGATCTTTTTTTTTCTGACGTGGTTTCCTATTTGCATGTGAAGATAACCAGACCATCCATCTTTCTGACCTGCCACAAGAATAAACACTGTATGACGTGGAGTCATTAATCTAATAGTGTATATTACATTCGCAGAGCCCTCAGTATGAAAG
This sequence comes from Ptychodera flava, assembly GCF_041260155.1. Lineage (NCBI taxonomy): Eukaryota > Metazoa > Hemichordata > Enteropneusta > Ptychoderidae > Ptychodera > Ptychodera flava. The sequence continues at coordinate 21,908,407 of NC_091948.1, read as the reverse complement.
TGACATTTACTGGTAATAGCATGTGCTTAGATATCAATCAGCCAGCGCCGGAAGACGAAGGGCGATCTCAGTGGCGACGCGAGGAACACGGACAGAACCCACACCTTTGAGTGGTGAATGCGCATGCGGTGACCCAATGCCAACAAATTACCTTCCATCCATGTGTTCAAGTTGCTAAACTATTCTTGACGTTGTGAGAGTAATTTCGTTCTGTGTGTGTGTGTTTTGTTTTGTTTTTGTTTCTTAAAAACACCTGCTACTCCAAACTTTGCCTAGCAATCGAATCGGCTTATTTTTGCTTCCCCCAAAGAAAAAATACAAACATGCAGCTATTTTTGACAGCTGTTTGTGTAAAACATTTGGCTCCAATGACGAGTTCTACAGAAAAGAAAATATTACTAAAAGGATCTATTGGAGTGACATATGCAAGTTAAGGCAACCTCATTTCGGCGATGAAACCTTTTACACCGATTGGGCTTTCCAGTGTGTATGATGTTTACGTGTACTTTTTAGTGGAGATTTCTAAGAAATGTGTAACAGACTCCTTTGTGTGATGCTTCCCTCCTCTTTCAAAGAGAAGTTAGGACAAAACATTAGCGACGTCGAGCGGGACCGAGTCTTGTGTTCTGCATCATCAAGCCGTCTAAGGGCGGATTGTCCTGGATCAGTCGGCGACAAATGTATCAATATTAGGAAATTCTAAATAGCCTCCACACTTTGCATGCATTCGGTAACTCCTTCGGAAAACAAAATTGACAAGTTCAATGACAGCAAATGAGGTAAAAGAGACCAAATATTGTCTATATCGAATTGAAATACTCTTCACAGTACTCTTTGATGTACAAACTCGGACTCTTATATTTCTTGAAAAAACATCGCTATATCATAGAAGCATGCCTCCTTACCAGCTAAAACCGATACAGTGAACTGATCATGGCGACCCCTTTTATGCGAATGAAAGTCTCTCTTTGGTAGTGCCTTCGCTTTTCACTCGAACACTCTGTGTCGCAGCAACAGATAATACCTCACTTGCCATTCAGACATACTTTTAGGTATTGGATTGGATTGGTATTGGATTCCATAAACAGTAAAACCCCGCGATTAACCACAACTTGATGTCGAAAGTTTCTTTCTTATTGATTTTAACTTGGCTTGTTCACATAAGATGGATGATCAACTGGAAGAGTCGAAATGTTAAGAGCTTAGCACAGATTCGGCAATCAAGAGTAGGACATTAAAAATGAGGACAGAGAAACCAAAGTATCATGTCGACAGGAAAGTAAAACGATAGGCTGAAAACGAATCTGTGAGAGTGCTCGGTTCAGGATCGCAAGGCAACTTGGCAATAACAAATGAGAGGTATTTCCGAAATTACTTCAAGTACAAAGTAATAATGTCTGTTGCATGATCCTGCAATCATCAGCCAGACAGAACTGACAGTTTTGTCTGTCTGATGATTGCAGGATGCATGAAACTTAAGTAACAAACATAATGTATTTCGACTTCAGTTGTGTTTAGTTGAATTTGAGCAACTCATGTGCAGATTCCTGATGACGTATGTGAATTTAATGCTTTTGTAGGAAGACTGAATAGGCGGCCTGTGATTTCGCGAATTCCACGAATCAAGCTGATTATTATGGTATTGACCATGAATGAAGATCACGTACACACCATTATACTGTAGGCGCTACTGTTTGTTAGACCGCTCACACGTCTACGACGAGTCACATGTGGTATTGACGCAGGTCAAATATAAGGCAAAGGTTCAGAATGCTGTAATTTGGTTTTTATCTGCGACAAGGGTATATTGTATGCAACCATCTTTAGGGTTATAAACGACCTATAGGCCCAATATACTGTGGCGTAGTCTTTATGTGATCTTCGTCTCTCCGTGCCGAGAAATGTGACGTCACAGTATCTGACTCATTTTCTGTCAGTTAGAACTTTCCCTTGAAAATAATATCACCATATGTGCAAAGTGACTGCTGTAAAAGCTACTAAGAATAAAAGGAAGTCTTTTTTGCAGAAGATTTCGTATCACATCGTTGCTAAGTACCTTCATAAACACTGTCGTTCATCAGATGTGTTCAAATTTACATTATCTAATATGTAATGGGAAAACTTAATGGGATGCGCTAACAATATTTTGTCGAAAATCACGTCGTTATATACGCCACGAAAAGTGATCAGTTTTTCAGTGAATGCCGCTTCTGATATCGAGTTTATGAAAAAATATATTTATCAATCATTCATTAATTGATCTTCGGTGACAGACATTTTGGAGATCGGCTTCATATATCAACCACAGATGTTTCCTTGTTCCGCTTAACAAATAAGGTTAGCATAACCAGTTGGCATAAGCTGTCAATGCATAATCTGCATCGCTCATGGTCGAAATTCGAGTCCTTGTATATTGTATTCAATAGATTAGATTCACGCGAGGAGCGCGTCATATGTTGCACAAATAAGTTGCGCAGGCGCAGACCACTGTACGTCGAACGCATTCTTCTACAAAGTTATCAAAAAAGTTGAAGTAACTTTCGTCCCGTTTTATTGTGTGCGGAAGCAACTATACGTGCATAGTTTTAGTTTATTCAACTTCTTCGAGAGGGAGAGAGAGTTGATGCGTAGGAGACGATTCCGTCTACGCGGCGTCTTCACGCTTTCTTGCCGCAAGCGTCGTCGACTCCCGGCTGTCCCGAACGGAAAGACTGCCTCCGTATCGGATAACTAACAGGGTCGGGGGTGAGTCACACACACAAACCACTCAAAACATCGAGTTCGTGTTTCTCGTTTCTCAGGATTCACGTAATACAATAGAGACGTTTAAGCGTGTATGGGCTTAACAGACTGGAAACAAAAATTCATTTAAGTTAGTTTCACATGAGATATTGGCTGTCGATCACGTGACGGCGGTTTCTCCCCAAAATCGTGCATGTTGTATATCTTTTGCATTTACCTGAGGACATTTTCCATATTAGCGATAATTGGCGGTGTATTCTGGCGCTGTTTATATGAGCATTGACATTTCAATTATTACTGATGTCACCTAATTACCCTGATCTTCTTCTTATTGTTTTCATATGAGAGAGAGAGAGAGAGAGAGAGAGAGAGAGAGAGAGAGAGAGAGAGAGAGAGAGAGAGAGAGAGAGAGAGAGAGAGAGACAGACGGGCGTCGTTTTTTCTTTGCAAAAGTAATTAACGAGACGCATACCTTGATTTGGTGTCCTTTTTCATAATGCCTTGTTACAAACTTAACCAAATTAGTTATGCAATCGAACGATCTAAGGATGGAGGTCTATTAGACAAACTACCAGGAGAATTTCCATGTAATGTCATTAAAAAAAATAATGATTTAGAACCTAAATCCAGCCGGAAAATGCCGATGACACTTTCTTCACAGGCGAGAATAAATCGCAAGATTTTGTTCAGAGACAGTGAGTGAAGGATTCATTCAAGACATAACTGAAATGCAGATGACAATCGTGGAGTCAATAAAAATGCTGAAAACGGGGTCCTGGGTCACTATGCACTTTGAAGATGCTCAAATTTAAGAATGATTCATCTTGTTCTCACTGTTACGGATCGTTTCTGGCGAATTTCAAAATGCACATCCCAACACTTTAAAACGGCACAGCGATTGTGACGATAATTCTTGAAGAACTACAGCAATCTGAGAAATGATGTACTGCCTTTAAGTCTTTCGGAGCCCAAATCCGTGAAAGTATGTTATGTTCTTTGTAATGATTATGCAAACAGGTAAATACAGCGCCAGTGGAGGAGAAAGATCGACTTCCCTCAATAATCCATGCCTTTTATTATGTATATAAATTTGATGAATTCGGCAATTCCATCTAGAACAGGCTTAAATTCTTATCGATGAAGAAAACGATAAGGAGGATCGTACTTTCTTGGTGTTGAGTCGACGGGCGTAAGAAGAGCGCATGCGCTCTCGCGGCCGCCGTCTGAGCTTTCTCGCAATAATCATAGCCTGCTAAAAAGGTTATACGGTTCAGAATGAAAACTGTCAAGAGTTCTAAATCCCCAAGCTTTTGATTTTGCTAATCCAAAGCCACTGTCTTGTTTTGACAGAAGACTGTCTTAATTTGCCGGGATCTAGTATTGTGCCAGTACATGTGTGCTATGAAGGCCTCCTGGCAGGAGAACATCTTAAAGTCTGATATAATGTGAAAGTAGCCCCAGCGGCTCATATCGAAATGCGCTTAGTACGCCCTCTGATATGCTACGAGTTGCAACCATGTTCTTGAGAATCTCCTGTGGTTTAAAGGCTGATACTTCTCCTATATGGACAGGGCCACCCTGTAAAGTATATACGTTCCATTCGATCTGGACTACACTCATTTATAACATGTTTTGTGACAATTTGAGAACGATCTTGACCGTCACGCTTAATCATATTGTTAGATAATCCAGTGGGACAATCAGTCGTTCAGTCATAGAACCTCTCTGACGTGGTGTTGTCCGAAATGTGACATTTCTCGTTGCAAGAGAACGAAATCGTGTGTGGCGTTTATGAAATAGGCAAAGGTGACTACAGTCTTTTTATATGAGAACACGCTGTAATATAGACATATAGTTTGGTCACTCTAGATCTGTTATTGTTATGTAACATTAACCTTGGTTTTCATCGTAATTGTGTTCGCATGAGAGGTACTCGGGGATCAAAATATCCCAATATCGCAGTGACCGCCACACCTGAGGGTAGGTGCTTTAACATCAACCAAATCGAAATACCATCCGAGACATTTTGCGAGTCACTCTTACAAGACTCTAGGTGTGCTATAAGAGTTTCAATTTTACACTAAAGTTGTACTCGCTATCTTGAATGCCAGTTTCACGTGAGCTGGTTCTACGGAGACTGTGCTTTGCGACGGGAATAACCGGGATGCGAGCTCGTAAATTAAACTGTTAAGTATCAGTAATGGAGGAAATTTAAAGAAAGCAGAACTCCAATAGTCCCACTTTTCTTCGATCTTATTCATGCAATCACAGCAATGACGCCAGGTTGTTTTCTTTACATATTCATCAGTTATTAAGCTAATTTGACTGCATCGTTTTTTATGCAATTAGGTCGTCAAGTATCAACGCATACCTTGTTAATGTCCACTTGGCTTAATTATACAGAACCCTGCTCCAAATCCATTTCATTGTCGCTGGTGATGATAAACGAGACGAACAAGAATTTTTTTTCGTCTATTTGCCTCATCCGTAAAGTACATTGGAAAACCGGTCAGTGAAACCTATGTCCAAATTCACGGATTATCAACTTGTGATGATATTCTGAACTGCGAGAAAGAGGATTTGGAATAAACGACGTACTTACGTGTATCTGCAAGAAACGCAAACTAATGAAGACACTTGAGTCGAAATAAAACGTTTCTTATCGTGACTTACGTGACGGGAATACAATATAAAAACAAAACGAAGTTTATCGAATGAGTCAAACCTTTTGTAAATCATAATGCATTTCGATGGATGGATGGGTGGGTGGATGACTGGATGGATGGCTGGATGGCTGGATGGATGGATGGATGGATGGATGGATGGACGGACGGACTGACGGACGGATGGACGGACGGACGGACGGATGGACGGATGGATGGATGGATGGATGGATGGATGATTACCATAAGGATGGATAATTTCCAAGCAGGCCAAGCGTTTCTCCATTGTTGCTATAGCTACAAAGGAAGCCATATTCAAAAAATGATCACACTGATCACACTGTGTCCATTGTGTCATAGACCTTCGGGGGAAAGGGTCTATGATTGTCTACAACCCCTCTCTGGCATTGACATGCCCGAACGCGAGGTCTATACTTTGTAAAATAGTGTTGAGCCTCACGGTTGCAAAGCGTCTGATTCAAAATTTACCGTTTCTCAGCTGTCAATAAGTGCTCTGAAATTGAGTAGCTACAAACTCAGTGGCTGTGTGCTCGCTATCGAATCAAGCCATATGGATGCACTTTCCCCTGCATGAGTATGACTGGAATCTTATCTCTCGTGTCAAAGGTCAATTTGCACCTTCACTGAATCAAAAAACCAGTGTAACATGATAGACGGCAGGAGATGTTACAATTACAGCTGGCCAAAGGAAAGAAATGCCATTTCGTATCTATCGGCCACGTTTAGCGATTTTTATGTAACTTGTCTGCTTTCTGGCCCATCTATCCCCAAGGACTGAAACTAGAAAAGCAGGTCAGAGCATTGATGAAAGGTAATATTAATGCCGAAGACTGTCAACTTCTAGACTTTGATTGGCAATGCCAGGGCGTCCTGGAGAGGGTTTTTTTTTTATGGAGCGGACCTTTAAGGTATTGTATTACGAATCTGACGCATCGTGGTAGTTAGAAGATGTAAGACTTTTCTAATTTCATTCCGTTTCAATCTGCATGCCCGCTGTGTTTCACCGTTCCCCGAACCCATTTAATGATATAAAACCCGCAGGACGCGCTGTCACTGTTCGAATTAAAATCACAAGAACGTATAATTGTGGCCTACATTAAGAAACAAAATTGGCCGAGCGTAATGGCCGGTAGGTTCCCCCTTGGCTTAGGTGCAGAGAAATGAGTTTGAACGGACTTCAAATCTAAAAAGTGTCCATTCGTCACCATGCGAATTCATGCGCTCAAGGTCTTTCTGTGAAACTAAAACGCTTTCTCATTTTATGAAACCATTAAACTGTATCAATAGTTTATGAACCGCGAGAAAGTAATCGAACAGCCTTACAGGCCTGAATTCACAGTTCTGTTCAAGAAATAAATTTGGTTATTCTTCTGTATGGAGGCTATGTACTAAACAAGTACGATTTTGAATCCTATGGCGCGTTCATAAAGAATTCAGGTCTGTTTACCAATTTGTATACAATATATACGAGAGTAGCCAGTCAGTCAAAGTGGTGAGCGAAATGCTCATCCTTATGTAAGTCGAGGAGCAAGGGTTTGATAATTCGTGTCTGGCAATATCCCCAAATCCTAACACGGACACAGTATATTCAACAGCTCGTAAAAAGCTGACATCGTTTGCGAGATCCCACTTCCTACGTAAAATGGCTACCGATTCGTGAATGCTGAGCGACAGTCGTTGCATTGAATAAATTATGGTATGTGTAGATGGGATGATTTCACGTTGGCGACAATTTACTCGAAAGAAATCGTCGATGCATCTTTCTGACCGTTTGTCAATGTCGCTTTTATTCCAAATCCATCACTTTATGACAACAAACGACAAGATTTGGGTGAATAGATTTCTCTTACGACGATGCCCGAAAATATGTGCACGCAAAGATCTAGTGAAAAATGTTTATGAAAAAAGAGTGTCTTGAATAAAACTATAGAGACTCTTTCATCACAACATCGAAATCAAGGCTTATCGTAACGAGAATTCATAGAATCCCTGGAAACACCTGAGCTTTGGATAACGTTAATGGACACTTTAATGCACATGTATATGTCTCGCACTTTGAATCTTCAAAGAAGCCTTGACTTCGAGTAGATTTATACCAGAAATGGAATGCACAGAAGTGGTGATGATGTTACTGCTGCTTCTAGTGGTGACGAGATGATAATGATGATGATGATGATGATGATGAACAATTTGGAGATGATGATGATGATGATGATGATGATGATGATGATTGTGGTGACGATGATGATGATGATGATGATGATGATGATGATGATGATGATGATGATGATGATGATGATGATGATGATGAATAATTTGGAGATGATGATGATGTGATGATGATGACGATGATGTGATCATGACGATGATAATGATGATGATGATGATGATGATGATGATGATCATCATCATCATCATCATCATCATCATCATCATCATCATCATCATCATCATCATCATCATCATCATCATCATCATCTGCAAATTCATTATCCTGACATAATCTTTATGGTAAAGGTGGCGGAAGTGAAGTAGCTTACGATAATGAATATTGTAATGGCATGACTTCTATTCAATGCGTTGTTTGACCATAAATAAGAAAGGCATCGTACACGTTTGTCATTGTGATCTCTTTGTCCAGTGAATCAAATCGTCTGAATGTTATACCGCCATATGTTTACTCGTAAACTAGACTTTATTGGGTTTTTCGCTCGATACGTTATTACGGTGTTTATTATTACACGGCTTTCATACCGCTTGCCTTTTTCAATGATTCTACGATATAATTCCGTTTTAGGCAAGTTTTTTTTTTATTTTAAGAACAGTTTTGGAGCTCCTGACTAGTACAGAGAATCATAGGACAGAGAAGTTAATTCCGTGTCGAAGATGTCTCCATCACGAGACTTACGTCATGGTTATACAAATTACTGCGTTATTGCCAACAACATAGAAACTTGTATTACACAAGTAATTTTAGATGTAGTGTCACTTTTTTCACCTATCTGTCATTTTGAGTGGCAGTATTAACAACCGTATACGTACACTTCTCATGCAGAGTGATTTCGATGTTCAGAGCAGAGGTTTGCGTTCAGTCCATCGGGCACGACTGCAACACTAACCTCTTGTTCCACTTTAATCCCTTACAGCTGATACCCTGATAATTAAGGCACGGCTTTCAGGAACTTTCCTTGCTTTAATGACCCAACCTTCTTTATCGACAGACCACTTAGTCTGTGGCCACTTTCGGAAGAATGCGAGGGGAAACAAACTTTCCTAAAGGGGAAGAACGTTTCCCGTTGGCTCACTCATAACGTCGGACCGATAGCTTCCACCGTTTTTAATACACTGCATTTAGTCAAACGGCAAATCGCATTGAATTGCTTCCTTCGAATAAGACATAAATCAAAACTTGTTTTATTTTACATTGTGCCTTCCGGTCCCTGAACGCACAAATGAGAACTTACGGGAATTGCCATCGTAAAAATATAGCTGGGGGAATTAGTTGCGAAGATTAAGTTACTGTTTTGCCGTAATACTATGAGTCGAGTACACTTTCCTGAAACATATAATTCGTCAGCTGTGTAAAGCTGTTATACTGGGTAGTTGCACTGTCATCATATTTTTGTCAGAGCGGTGTTTAATGAGTTTAACTGGAAGAGCGATAACGCATACAACTTATAATCTGCTCTGTACAAGTGCCGCCTATAGAGGTGAATCATACATTTGGTGGAAGGAATTATAATAACTATAACAAATAAAGAGACATTATCAAGAAGCGTTCTTAATACCGTTTAAAACTGTTTTTATTCAGTGGAAATCCTCAAAAAGTGTCATTTTGTTTGCCACTGTGAAGCAACTGTTGCCGGTTTTTGTGGATTACGACCCAATAAAGCTGGAAATTTATGCTGCGTCCGGTGTTGACATTGCCGAGCTGTGATTCAAATATAAGGTATAAAAGGCTTAGGTAATGTTTGTGCACGGTCGCGAGAACGCTCACAGACCCCCAGTCGGCTTTACAATGTAAAGTATGAAATGCTGAGCTGTTGAACAAACATGGGAATACAAACCGAGTGCTCGATGGCTTTACAATTATTACATATAAGTAGTGTCGAGTCGCATTAAGTTATGCATCCGCCACGCCGTGTTTGGCAGCCCATATAATGAACAGCCTCGCAGGGATAGTCCATGTATGAAGTTTTGCCAACTTCATTCTTAAAATGATATGAATAATTACATGGTCGGCAGGCAAATGGATAAATGTTCGAAATTCAATCGCTGCGGTTCGCAAGGAAATCCCGTAATTTCGTTAACATTTACCAAAAGTCCTTGGGGAACTTCCACATTTTGCATTATGTAATTCATTTAAACTCGTCTACTTCTAAATCGATTTCGGATAATGAACAAATCCAGCAACTGTAGATGATTAACGTCCATCATAATCAGGTACGCGTAATTTTAAAGCAAGTCGTGTGATAGCGCCATCATCATAACTACTTTTAGCAATTTGCATTATTTAGTTTTCACAGGGTGAAATATTACATTGCAGATGGTGCGCGGTTGAGAAACCATCACAAATGATGACACAGTGGGGAGCGAGACGCGAATAAACTGAGCACATCATGAACGAATAGTTCTGGCTGGGCTAGTCAAACCGATTAATCCTTCTGCTTTCACTACATTGTGAAACATCAGCTTGAAATCTCATTAAAATGGTGCCATACGCTTCTGGTGCACACTTAAATTATATTCATGTCACAAATTAGCAAAGGGTGGGTGATCAGCATAAATTATATTCAACCAGCAGCAAAGTACCTTGCACAGACGTAGAATAAACGGCATGTCTCGTTATATATGCTAATCTGAAAGCATATTGTTTACACAGGCGTTATTGTTTCATGTTTTTCCGTATTCAATCGTCTCTCGGCGCCGAACTTGTTGGCAACGTCAGCAAAGCTGTATGTTTAAAGACTTACAACGCACTCGTCTGCATATGGTTAATTTACCGTTGCGTTGAGTTCGAGCGTTTTCTTTGAAACAACTCGCGTTAACAAGTTAAAATTCTTTCTTCGAGCAGCAAGTACTTTCACTTTGATTTGTACAGTCGCTGTGCCCGCTTTAATCCGCGACCAGTCTTTTTTTTTCCAAAGACCTTCGATATTGTTATTCAATCTGTTTGATCATCAATATAATTATTAAATGCATATTGTCCAATATACACTTCAACCACCATCTCTACACCCGCAAATACATTTACATGTAATATTGCATTTGGTTCAATCGTTCATTCGTTGACCGAGTCTACAAACACACAGTGTCAACTGAAATATTACTATAACCACGGATTTGGATGGGTAAATGAATTGTATGAGCACATTGGCGATAGTTTACATATACTTCTGCGACGACGGAATATGTCAATTTTCCTTTCAAATACTCGAAACTTTAAAGGTATGCTGTCACCTGTACCAATTTTGCCACAGTTACCGTGGCAACAGAAAATCTAACCAATCACAGATTTTAAGTGGGTGGCTGCTTATTAAAACAGCGCCCTCACATGGGCATTTTGAATACCGAGGAACGCCTCTTTGACCATATATGGGCATATTTAGATTACAGGTGACTGTATACCTTTAAGTAGTAGTCCAGCTAAGGCCGTTCAATTCAAAACTTGACCGAGACAGCGTTACACTTCCTAAGCGTTTCCACACGTACCCTATTATTAAAAGACACCCTAAGAAGAAGTTGCCAATATGAGGAGAATAGCGCCCGGTATACGTATTTAGATATGGCACTTCTTTATTGCCCACCTAATGCTGTAACCTGCGGAATATGTCCCGGTATTAATGCAATGAGCACTGTAGCGTACATGCAAATAATTAGGTTTTTTTCACTCATTAATTTATTGTTATTGTTCATCGTTCGACATCTGGCTGATTCAGTGTCTCTTGTGAAATGAAAATGGGGGTTCGCATTTATATGAGTGAGCCTTCTATCTGTATGATGAACAATTTAAACCAGAAAACGATATGTAAATATCTGAGACCTTGCGCGTGGCTGAAAATAACCACGCAGTTATATAAGTATTAGAGAAAAGTCTGTCACAAACGATGCAAATGACAGCGAGAACAAGCAAGAGTCTTTTTTTATATTGAAGAAGTCTGCGTAGGGCTTCTTCTGAGAAGGTGAAGTAGAATTGATTGCCCATTAAATATCATACCTATATGTGTGATGACACGTGCTGTCAATCTAGAGAGGTTACATGATGACCATGGATGGATGGAGGGAGGGGGGCAGGGAGGCAGGGAGGCAGGGAGGGATATAAATCCATCAGTCCCGATCATTTCGATGCTTTCTTGTGATAAAATGTTGCCTCTATTTACGACAAAACTACAAGACGAAACGTTATACATTATCACAAGAGTTAAGTATATAGAATCTTGCTGATTTGTCTTCTACGAATAATGAATCCTTTGAATACACTTTGACCTATAATCTATCCTTTGGGCGAAAATACTGACGTGCCTTGGGAAAGAAAGAGGGTATGTTGGTGCTTACTATACGATGCATACTAAAAGCTTGTGCACCTTATTGTGATAATCAACACACGGTACGGTTACTTCCCTGGGAAAATGCCTTGAATATACGTTGCAAATTGAGAAGGAACGGGTGTTTAATCAAAGCATTATCGGTACCTGGAGAGTAGTTCAACGGGACCTAGAAAATCCAACTCGCTTGATGGAGTTACCCCTTCGAGTGGCATTAGTTAACAGACTGAAGTTCGAATTAATTGTACCGTGTGTGCGTAGTGTTGCTCCCAACGTAGCTATTGTTTCTCGTATTCCTGTAGCTGTTCTGATTTTGTATTAGTTGCAAACATCCCAGCTGTTTAGCTGCTGGACACTATTAAAACTTCCGATCTATAACTCAACGTCTTTTTGACGGTGGGGGTCACAAAATCAATTCCACCGAGATCGCCAGCCTTTGGCATCGCTTGTACTTTTTTACAGTGTCAAAAGCACGTGCAATACCGATCAAAATGATAAACAGTAAATTTTTTCTCAAGTTTGAAACATTTGACTGACTGTTTGCCAATCATGCCGAGTTACAGTCTGAAAAATTGTACATATGTACCTGTCACATCTTGTAGATCTAGTTTTTCTCTTTGCGCTACCCTGACTCTGTGTTAGTTCTATACCGTGAGCTGAGTATTAATGCGAAGTACATACACTGACCATAATAAGGCGCAAACCAAAAACCTAATTCCTTGCATGTGTTCGTCATGAATACGGCCATGCGCATCTCTTGCAACGCCTCCGTCTTCGACGCCATTCCCTTCTGACAAACTATCACCCACTTTAATATCACTTACTCAGTAAGACTGAGAAAAACAGAATTAAGAGTCAGTCCATAACTCAAAGATAGTGTTTCAAGTTGAATTTCCGGCCAAGTCAATTCGATAAAATACCTGGGTGATTGTTTCAGCGTAAAACAGCGTATAAGTTTCACGGATCGATTTCCTCGGCGTTGTAAATATGAAACACCACACCGCAAATGGTTCATTATTCTGTAAATAGGTTTATGATATCTAGTGTTACTAGAGCTATTACTGTGGAACGAGGTAACGTTACGCTCTAAACCGTACACGATTTCCACTCTTAACTACTGGATGCTGATGATGGATTGATCGTCTCAATTTTTGTGAGCGAAATAGCCGAAGAGATGGATATATGGAATGAGTGACATGTTAATGCACCTACCTACATACCTACGTACCAACCTACCTACCTACCTACCTACCTACCTACCTACCTACCTACCTACCAATATAGCCTACCTACCTAACTATACAGCCGACTTACCTATATAGCCTACCTATACCTACCTAGCTACCTACCTACCTACCGACCTACCTACCTACCTACCTACCTACCTACCTACCTCTATTGCCCACCTATACCTACCTACCTACCTACCTACCTACCTACCTATATAATCTACCTACCTACCGATATAGCCTACCTATACCTACCTAGCTACCTATCTACCTACCTACCTACCTACCCACCTCTATTGCCTACCTACCTACCTATATAGCCTACCTACCTACCTACCTATATAGCCTACCTACCTATATAGCCTACCTACCTACCTACCTATATAGCCTACCTATACCTACCTAGCTACCTACCTATATAGCCTACTACCTACCTACCTACCTACCTACCTACCTACCTACCTACCTACCTACCTACCTGCCTACCTACCTACCTGCCTGCCTGCCTACCTACCTACCTACCTACCTACCTACCCACCAATATAGCTTACCTACCTACCTATATAGCCGACCTACCTATATAGCCTACCTATACCTACCTAGCTACCTACCTACCTACCGACCTACCTACCTACCTATCCACCTCTATTGCCCACCTATACCTACCTACCTACCTACCTATATAATCTACCTACCTACCTATATAGCCTACCTATACCTACCTAGCTACCTATCTACCTACCTACCTACCTACCTACCCACCTCTATTGCCTACCTACCTACCTATATAGCCTAGCTACCTACCTATATAGCCTACCTATACCTACCTAGCTACCTACCTATATAGCCTACCTACCTATATAGCCTACCTACCTACCTACCTACCTACCTACCTACCTACCTATATAGCCTACCTACCTACCTACCTATATAGCCTACCTATACCTACCTAGCTACCTACCTATATAGCCTACTACCTACCTACCTACCTACCTACCTACCTACCTACCTACCTACCTGCCTGCCTGCCTGCCTACTTACCTACCTACCTACCTACCTACCTACCCACCAATATAGCCTACCTACCTACCTATATAGCCTACCTATACCTACCTACCTACCTACCTACCTACCTACCTACCGACCTACCTACCTACCTACCGACCTACCTACCTACCTACCTCTATTGCCCACCTATACCTACCTACCTACCTACATACCTACCTACCTACCTAAATAGTCTACCTACCTATATAGCCTACCTATACCTATCTACCTAGCTACCTACCTACCTCTATTGCCTACCTACCTACCTATATAGTCTACCTATAGCTATATAGCCTACTTATACCTATCTAGCTACCTAGCTACCTACCGACCTACCTACCGACCTACCTACCTACCAACCTACCTTCAGCAGCCAGCCAGCCAGCCATCATAGGTAAACGCAAGGGAAGTCCATCACGAAATAGCGTAGAACACAGCTGCATAAGATGGACAATAGACGCTTTTACTCGTTATAATCGTTCTTTGTAAATTAACTGCAAGTGATTTGTTTTAATGGGTCGATGATTTTGTTAACAGCGTTATGAAGGAGAAACGACAGCCGTTCGGATAAATGCATTATTTTCTTCGCTGGACCAAATGTTCACTCTCAGCTGTAAGGCAAGCATTGAGAACCTTATGGTTAAGAATTAGCCAATCCACTGATTGCGTTATTGTGATTTAACATTATTCCATCACTCAATAATGATTGACACGCCTGTATAGCTAGCTGCGCGAAGTAAACAGACACGGTATGCGCTGTCACCGCACTCAACATCACCAGTGATCTCTTGCTCGGCTAATTCTCGGTGCTATCACAGGGTATTGCAAGCAGTAGTCTTTTAGGATTTTGATCAAAAAATGCCATGCATTAATCTTTTTATCACACAAGCCTTACCTGTGTCATGTGTGTGCCTATTACTTTACCCTATAGCTATCCCTGCATAGTATATCAAAGCAGACAGTCCATATCTGTTAATTTCCTTCCTTAGTCACCTTTATTACTTTGTTCTACTGATCACCAGGTTGAACGCGAAGGCTTATCGCCCAGACCAAATAACTCGTCAGCAGGTCATAAGGTAACAGGCGTCTTTTACTTCATGAACTGCTAACGACACATGTAAGGCTTGTACCTTAACACAGAGATCGGGGGACTTTGATCATAATGAAAAAAAAGTTTAATACATGTATTGATCATAACTCTGAGACTAATATTGCTTGCAATACCCTGTGGTAGCACTAGCTGCTGAAGTTTGGAATGGGAATAAAAATCTCCAGGACACGATATCCATTACATCGGGGGTTTTTCCTCGCTTGACGTCGTGTTCCTCACCCATTTAATGACCGAAATTCCGCAAAACCTTATCAGCACAACCTGTGAAAGTAATCCATTTGCCCGTAACCGATGGGAGACTACCTGCTCATGCGTGAATATCATACTTTATTTTTTTTACTTTCCTGCTGCAGTCAGGTCAGGTGACAATTATAACGCCTGATTCCGGAAGATTGTACTTCACGAATGGCGAGGCATTTTTCTCGCCTTTATTTCAGAATCTACGACTGTGTGATTCTCGAGGTGCTTCTCATGGCCGTGTAATATTCTCCGGGAGAGCACATTTCAATTTCACTCGTTTCAGAGCAATGCTCAAAACTTTGGCCAAATTCAACACTTTCTGAAATTCATTTCATCAGGAGATAGTGGACCCGAGATGCGATGCGACAGGATTTCACATAGCTACACAGGGCAGAGTAACGCTCCATTGCAACCATCATATTCATTCGTCACGGTGTAGTGTTCATTGTCAATGAACCAGGACCACTCAATACTGGCCATGCATTAGCCTGAGTGAGCCGACAGGACCTGCCTCTGCAAGGTCAAGTATGGGGGAGTGATGCAAGAAGGACGAGCAACTTTAATAATTATCAATATTTAAACGAATCGCTCAGGCTCTTGCAACGGAATACGGCGCAGAGAAGAAACGAAAGCCAATAGCTTTGTCGCCACCTCAATACGATCATTTATTAGGCCAAAAAATTTATTTGTTTTTGGTCACTGCCCGCATCACTTCAAAGTGTGCGCGTCAGCTCTTTTTATTCCTGTTTTTCATTTGCCCCTATGGAAAAAAGGGGAAAATGTATCAAATTCTAACAAAAATTTAAAAAAAAATGAAAAAAATCACGTCGCCGCATCATTTTTGCCACTTGTCAATTACCAGAAACAAACCTATTATTTTTTGGCCTTACCACATCGCCATCGCCGAGATTGGCCTTGCTTATCTTCAACTGTAGTTACACCCGGTATGACCGGTTGTAAAGCGGATCAATTGAAATATTACAAATAGGCATTGAAAAGATGGTCAGTTGGGGCAAGGAGGGACAGAAACTGACAACACTCTGCTCATTATTACTTCTTAACGATCATGTCAGTAATAATTATCATTTTGTCCTGGTCGATATTGCGAGCACAAATGTATAGCAACAAACATACAAATCAACAGACTAAGTTCAGTGTATTGATATCCAGGTTATTGTCGTAGCACACTGTTTTTACAGGTCCTCAACATGGGGCAGCGCACGATAGGTAGTAGTTATTTTGAGTTTCAAATTAGTTTTCAAATGGAACTGCTTCCCTTCAAAGCTAAACAGAAAGTCTGTAGGCCTGGAACTCCGTTGTCGCCGTTATGACGTAAGCTGGTCAATCTACATCGCGATTTTTTTAGAAATCGAGGTCATTGCCGTTTCCAGCTATGTGTTACTTTTTGATTTTTAATTCCAATTCAATGCTCTGACCTACACCGTAGAGTTGATTTGCTTTCTTATGGCGTTACTTTTCTCCAGTGAGTAATCGCCGCAGCCATCGGCTGTGATTTTGCAATTACCGCATGGCATTGCTGTACCAAATCGGAAGTGTAACCAATTACCTTAGCTGTGGAAAAAAGGCTGTTGCATTTGCAATCTCTTATCCCTACATCAACTTACAGAGCGATTTGAATATTCGCTACAGTCGCAAACCGTATGGTATTTGGTATTATTGAAGCGTCATAAACAGGTTCATGACATGTTAACCCAAATTTGACTATTTGAAGATTCTCTTCACGGGCTATTTCGCTCTGTACATAGTCTGTAACCCCTGTGGTTGACCTGAAATATGTAACAATATTAAAACAGACATGTCAGACATGTTGAAGGATGTCTACTAATTAGTCATAAAGAAACGGAGATCTTATATGATCAACAAATCAATTTAAATCTCTGTGTGCGCCGTGCTTTCCAGCGGCTGTCTGGCCTTCGACCCGGCTTACAATATCAAGTGACCTCGCCATATGAAACATGAAGGATTTAATCCATGATGATATGTCATTCACAAATGTTCCTCGTTCATTGTGAAACAGTTACAATAGTAAAAATACCTATTGATGGGGAACCCTGACTCTGTAGATAAAAAAAAATTGGTTCAGTTTTATGGCAGCTATCGATAATGATCTAGTTCCCTTCATAACAGCCTGCCGAATCATATTTGAAATAAAATGACGTCAAGGCCGATCTTTCCCGAGTGACATTCCGTGACTTCTGGGCCGTCTGGAGACAAGATGGTCCATTTGCAATATTTCCCTATTGTCAACTCTTCCAGTCCGGTGACGTCATGACCTTGAAACTCTCCGAGTACTGAACACCACCATTACAGTGCAGTCCCATGCTCCATGAGTTTTCCCTATCCCAACCCACATTTATAATAACTCCAACCCCCCAATCCCCCATGAAACGAAGCCTCGCAATGCAATTAAGAGATAACACCGCTCTCTCCCCTCATAAAACAGACAATCGCCACATTAATGCAACGGCGGCATACAGAAAAATGAGAGACGGTGTGTTTGATTCGTTTTTGCGATCGCATTGATAGCAATTTTATCGTGTTAGGCTGATGCACGTGATGCTACACCTGGACTTCTCTCCCTATATTATTCTTACATGTACTGCGGTCTCAGGCAGCCTCTTTGTAGTTTTAGATGAAGAAAAAAACAACAACTGTATCAACAAAGTCGGTGGGCAACTCTCCGTATTCATAGTGCAGCCCTATTTTTCTCATCTATTTTGCTTGACGTCGAACAACCCCCGAGTCGCCAAGATATAGTTTCAGCGCAAAAGTAATACATATTGACAGGCGAAAATTTCCGTTTGACCCCTTTCCCCCACAAGTTAATGCCCTCTTTAAGGTGAGACCTCCAGTGAACTTTGCGGACGAAGAGATTTCAACACCTTCATATACACGGCACGGAGCGCCTTCTTTTGCCGCCATCACGAGCCATCATGAAACGATGTCTCGACGTCAGCAAAACGATGTCCATGGTCATCGATGTGTGCCGATGGCAGTTCTCGTTATGCTATATTTAGACAAAGTTGTCAATCGGGGAAGAACGTCTTTTGCAACTTTCTAGCATTTCTCTTGTAATTGGACTTAGCAATCTCTCATTCGGAAGTTCTTAATTTATCACGGTCCATTACGGTCACTTATTAGCGTAAGTTGCGTATTCCTGCTTCGTAAAGCACCGAAATACCACAATACGTGAAAGCAGAGTTAGTTTCCAACTTATGACGGTCGGGAAAATCATAATACTTGTTAATATTGCAAATAAAACGACTCAGAGATTTTGATAACACAATATTATAGTTTTACAGTTTTACTTAACTGATCTTCTTTCTATATTTACGTTTAAAGTAAAATTTTTATTGAAAATATTTACGGTTTCCAAACCTGCTGTAGCAGGTATTATCAGCGACGTAAAATCGATGACGCTAAGCGAAAAGCCGAAAACAATAAATGCATATAACCTTGTGATATTGCGCGGAGCAAGCCCTGGGGAGTTATGACGCGTTTAACATAGTGGCCTATTCGCCTTTTAAGTTATCAATTACCGGATAGGTTTTATTTCCACACATCCGGAGAAGAAAGAGGGTTAGTTTGCGACATAATCACCGTTCAAGCGATGGATCCGAGGGTTTCCGAAAATTACAGCCTTCTCCCAACAGTCATTGAGTTTAACGGTTGCCCAGACTTGGTCAAGTTTGTCCGGACCTGACGATAATAAGTGAGAGAAAAAAAATCCTCGCGCAGTATAATTTTAATTACAGAAACGCATCCAGTCATTGAAAATATCCATGCCTCGAATGTCTGGTACTTTCAAGGTCGTAACACCGTACCGGGGATTGCATGCCGCAACCATTACAATATGATTGACAGTCGGTATAATGGTACGGCGCATCATTTTGTATCGTGGATGTGCTAACAAAGATAAACGTGTTGTCCATATATGGTGCCACATATGTTCCCATTTATCCCTCAGTATTATTTCATGCCGTTATTATTTACTTACACTCACCATGGCTGAGTTAGTCATGATTTTGTGGACCTTCGGCCGGAATAAAACATCTTTGCTTATCGACACCTTACTTTCTTAAACCACAAGTAATCAAATATTTCAAATTTCATGGTCCTGTGATGCTTTCCCCCGTAGTATCTTGCGAACGCCAAAATTATACCTTTTGCGTTTTATATCATATTGAGAGACTACGAACGCTGGACAGACTAAAATGAAGTTTATGCTCGACAGCAAATCTGCATACCTAAGTATACAGCAAAAAGTAGATGTTTACGAACCACGCAGTTATCCATGCACTCCTCTTACAACTCTGATCTGTCGCAATGAACAACCGACTTGTGCGAATTTGGAGATCTGAGGATGTACCGAAAAGATTCAGATTAATCCGTCATCGCAAATCTTTTAAACCCTTGTTCGTCGGAGTTCACTGCTCGCCGGCTCGCAATCGTCACCGTCGATTCAACGTCGGGAAGGCATACCTGTAAATTTAAAGGGGCATTGACCGACTGAAAATGACTCGTCGTTCTGCTCAGCCCTCAGGCAGTTTTCTGCCATGTGGTTCAAATACTGCACCCAGGGGCTAGTAATAGTCGACTCATAAATCTATTCCAAGGACAGATTCAGCTGCTATCATTAAATCATCTACTGTTGGACTGTCAGGTCTCCGTGGAAAAGATTGCTTACTCCATTGTCAAAAAAGAGACAGTTTCATGCCATGGGTCGACATTTTGATGCGTCTGTTGACAAAGCAGTTTGTGTATGACTTCGATCACATGACCAATGGCCACAAGAGCGACGTATCTGCGTTTACACTGTATCTTCTTACGGTAGAAGCTAATATAGAATTAAATTGAAATGCCACAAGCCACAAGCATGGGGCTATATAGCGTCAAATTTAATTGCGTCAGTACTTTCCAGTTTACTTAAAACGTCAATATGTCGAGGTGAAGCCGACAGGTAGAACAGACTGGAAAACAAGAGTTCGATTAACTCTGCCGAACACAGGGTAACTCTGCGGCCAGGAATTGTTGTTACGATAATGGATATGATGACAAGAAGACATAAAACATATAAGGACGCTGATATGACCGAGGTACATAAGCATGACTGTTTTAAGAGTAAGGACATATACCATCTGGATGTGACAAATACAACAACAAGATAAAATAACAAGTGGCCTATTTGTCCATAGGAAGTCATGTAAAAATACTACATGTATTTACACGTCAAAGCTTAATCGGATGGGAGATTGT
This sequence comes from Ptychodera flava, assembly GCF_041260155.1. NCBI lineage: Eukaryota > Metazoa > Hemichordata > Enteropneusta > Ptychoderidae > Ptychodera > Ptychodera flava. The sequence goes on along the minus strand of NC_091948.1, from coordinate 21,887,532 downwards.
CACAATAATAATATGAGATCTTTCGAAACAGACTGCAGTGATTTGCATTATTTTTATCACAAAAAAGGCAAATACAGCTCACAACACTTACTGTGAAGGGATCAGGGTTCTTGCCTTTGTCAGGGGCGACATCTGTTATACCCCGCTGCCATGCATCGATTGTCCTTTGAACACAGACATCACAAGGGAGGCTATTGAAACATAAAGGACTTTTGCCGTACGGTTGATGTTTGGCTGTTTTGTTCATTTGACCGCTTGCCAAATCTCGCTGATTTCTCGCAAACGAAGGAAGGCATTTCGAGTGCGCGGCAACGTCATTTACGAGAATTCTAGTTTTCACTTTGTTTACCTCGGATATTGGGCGGCATTCACCTTCCCAGAGATCAGACACTGACATGCCTCAACGGGGCTGCAATTATCATCCTATATTTTACCCAAGAGATAAAAAAGAACAAACATCTTTTAAACATCAAAGGGGCTAAAAGAATCGCGGCCCTTAGTACTTTCTTATTTAGCAAAATACTTGCACCAATTACGGTCTCAGTGGGTATGAGTAGATAAAGAGGCTTGTCCAGAAAAAGAAATTCCATTTGAGGCTTAATTGAGATTCAAAACGTTCGCAGACGATAAACAATCGCTTGCACTGCTAATTAGAGATGTCGGGTGGATAGTGTTTATCTGCCACCACTCATCTCACCAGTTTCTTGCTTCGTGACGTAAGTGGCCTATCTACAGTACGGAGTGTGAACCAGTATCACTCTCCATACCTTTTAACAACAAGCGTATCTAGAAATCTGAGACCTGAAACCCGAGCAATATTCTGAGACTCACGAGTGTCATAAATTCCAGCATGCGTACGGAAGATTCCTGTGTAACAGGCCAACGTGGAGATGGACAGTTACAGGTTTTCGAGCGTGCTAAATACAGCAGGGAGGTGGTCTAGAGAGAAAGTCAACACGAAAAATAGTCTTACTCGAAATCTAAATAGTAATGAGAATTTCACGTTTGAAATATGATGCATCGCGACATCTTTTGACCGATTTCAACATCTCCAACAAACAGTGATCATGAAGGGAGCGGCGACCGATATAATCTGCTCTCTTACTTTCAACAAGGTTCTTAACGCCAGTATGTTACACGTTAAAGTTTGAAATTCCTGAAGGTGTAAATAAACGGCGATCGCACCTGCGTTACTTATTATAAAGCGATTTCCTTCGTCGACGCTTTATTTCCCGTTGCCATGGAATGTGACTGACTTTATCTCTAGCTTGGAGGAAAATCAACATAATTGGTCAATTGGAACCAGGACTGGCTATAACTAAGGCAGGCTTTTATCACCTATATCCCATTATCCAGTACTGAAGCGAAACATGCAACGGCAGGTTACCAGGTATTTTTCCTTGACTCTGATGACGTCACTGACACGCGCCTGCCCAATCAACTGACACCGTCCCGTGGTTGAGTGGACATATTTCGCACTAGCAGCCTTGGAAATTGATCTAAGATAACAATCTCCCCTGCTTCTCTCTCTCTTTCCCCGTGTATGCCAAAAAACTGCACAGGCATTCCTTTCGACCCGAGAAAAAGACAACCAAAATAACTATGCTGCAAGGTCAGGTCAATCACAGAGGTCACAAAGTATGCGTCAGTGGTTTATACACGCTTCAGTTTACCATTCTTCATGCCTATACAAGTTTAAAAATTCACAGTGATCACCCAATCAAGAAAGACTTACTCGCTTCACCTGATCTCATCCTCCTGACCAACACTCGGAACGGGATCTAGCTCACTAATTTATCAGTTGGTTATTTTTAGTGCCCTCTTCTTAAACGGAATTGAAGTCGCACCACGAGGTAACGAGTTAGTTCACATTCCGATTTCGATCCATCAGCCAACTACGAGTAATAATAAAAAAGAAGGCAATTAAATATTCGTTTTGTGTCCTGTGCTTTCTTCCCCGATTCCCAAAAACTGTCATTCAACAGAAAAGCCTCAAATTTGCTCACTCACAACACAGAGCTTATTGACTTGGCCTTTTAAAGTATGTTTTGAATGATTGTTGTAGTCAGTCAATAAGTCAGCCATATTCATTCACGGGAGAGTACCGTCATGATTTCCCTGAGGTCGCTTGTTCTCTACTGAGGGTTTGCCGAACATCACTCGTCCGTGGTGTATTTCAGTCAACGTTTACCGAGCATGCGTTCGGGTTTGTTTGCGAAAGAAATGAAAGTCAAACGGTGGGAAAAATAACAAGTACGTATAGCCGTTGACATGACCGTGTTGAATATCAGTGGGCCACGCTTCCGGAGAATTGATTACCTCCGTCTACCAATGCCATACTTGAACACATATCACAAATAACAGCTTACAATGCCATCGATATCTCATGTCTTGGATGAAATGCCAATATTACCCCTTCTTTTTCTTGTACTGCATTGGACGTCCTTTTCGGTCTTGTTTCAGATTTTACGACGGCTAAATGGGATGAATCTTTCGTTTAATCTAGTGGTTACCACATTGCGTCATGGAAAAGTGTTTTTATTGAAATAGTGCGGTTTATTATCTTTGCGTGAGACCAATGCAATCATAATTACGAAATATTTCGTAATACCAGAGTAATTATTTTTTAAGTTAAGTGTATTTCTTGAGTCCAGAGAGAAATTTGTTTCAAAGCGACTGTTGAAATATTCATGAGTTTATTAAATTATGAGTTTGAGAATTTGCGCTGTTTCTATGGCGGTGGTTATCCAATGGGATTAGTTCACGTAAATCTACATTACGAAGGCCATGTTGTAAATCGAATACCATATTAAGACTCTGTGATTCCCACTAATTTCTGAAAAAAAATACATTTCACCAAGTATTTGTCCATGCCGTGGTTTACACGGTATTTCCAGTATTTATGTTTTTGGCGGGAAGAATTTAATATGTCCAGTGAGTTGAAACACGTCTACTTTTATTTTCCTGGTGTATAGCTGAGGCTAACCGCATTAAGATCGGCGTATTTGCTGTTTGTGAGGTTATAGGCACGGTCGATCAAAGGGGCGAGCGATGAAAACGGCAAAGGTGTGTAATCAGTAGCCTGCGATGTGTATCAATCAATCCCCTTCCTCTATACACTGTAGGTTATGCATTCAGACATGATCATAACCCGACATATAGAACATTCACACACAAAGTCTGCGCCTTGCCAATTCATTTTTTACGATTCCCGCTTGCCCGTCAGTCTCTTTACTTAAATAAAGCTCGCAAAAATGTTAACCTCCGACCGTTGTTACAATCTATAACGAGCAAAACTTAAATGAGCGCCGGGGATTATTCACCAGGAAATCGTTTCCCAGTTAATCGCCAAAATATATAAAGCCATATTAAAATTCAGAAGTAAAAGGAGAGACGTGAACGAGGTTGGATTACAATGTTTGCACTGGCAAGTACGTGAACCGAAAATAAATCAGGGTCTGTATTTTCAAGGTATTGGAACCATCTTGAACGAGTCAACCGCTAAGCGTTACTATAGAACGCATGTAACAGTATGATCGCAAAATGTGTAGGGCACCATAACACTTCCCCGAGAAATACAAAACTATTTTCAATTTATCCAAATGTTATCTTTTGCTCAAACGTTTTGTCTTCCAATGTCGTTATTATGGACCGTTTCCACCGCACGGGTTGGCATAGTCCATTTAAGTGTCCACCAATCCACCTTTATAGCATTCTGAATTGAAAGCGGCTTTTGAAACCAACGTATCAAAATTAGTAAAACAGTTGCTGGTAATGACCGAAACTGTTACGTTCAGCGCATATTCTGTTACCAGCTCAAAGGGGTATGTGAAAGCTAGAGGACATCAGTCCAACTCGCAAATATATTAGATAGGTCGGGGCAATCATTACGGGTATGTCACGCATATTTTGTCTGTCACCGATACTGAGAAGGTCACATGGTTAGCATGCAAGCGGTCCCAAATGACAACCTACATTTTTTTATGGAAATGTCCCACGATTCTATCGTCCTTTTGCAAGCTTACATAACCATCCTATGGGTACTAGTTAATTAAATTAAACGCTGTGCAGAATACACGTAGGGACGTTATGCAACTGCATCTATTGATGACCAATCCAAGCCCAAGATAACGCCTTTTGCCAGTTAACCGAGGTCAACATCCACCACCTGTAACAATGCCGAAGCTCGGATCCCCCGCGCGCGGTACATACCTCTCTGTTGAGACATATGCTCCGGCAAAACAAATGGCAAATGTCTTGGAGAGCTGCATTTTGCCCCATATAAAAGCAACCATATAAAGGCGAAGCATGACTCACACTTAATGACAGTAATATTTATGTACTACGCAGCCATAGTTGTTCTCCCAAAATCCTCTTGCGCCGCGTATTTTCGCGCTTGCTACCGGAAAGGAATATATATACCGTTGCCGGTATGCGAATAAGCGTCTCCGAATGGCAGAGTCTTGCCCCTAGCTAAGCTGAATTGGTGTAAATAAGCAGCAAACACTGGCAAAAGCTGACACCGGGCTAATAGGCGGCGACCAGGACTTGCAAATGTACAGGCAAGTTAGCAATAGAAGACATTTGAAAAAGTGAACATGCAGGCATCGTTGACACTCTATGACGTCAGACACCGTCCCTCTATTACCCGAGTTCATTCACTTCGGTGATATTTTTTCAACGATCAGATCATGGAACAATTCTATGCCTGTTGCAATAAATTTCAACCACATGCTTAAAGATGGTGAAGTACTGCTTAATTTACAAAATACAGGCGAGGTAAAGCCATACATATAACTTATGAGCCCTTGACGTGATTCATATAACTGATACATTGATGCCAAAACTTGATCACGTTTTATTGCCCGAGCAAAAATGACCTCTCGGGTAATCCCATGTTGATCCGAATCTGTAAAAATTCAAACACTGCTTTCAGTCAGAATCAAGACATACGGGCAGGTGAGCAACTATCGCTCATCCAGGCTTCATTTCTTGAAATGCCAAGCCAAGCGCCGTTGCTCCGTTCATGAACACTTTATCACCGCAAAATCTGAAAGACAGTTGCCATTTTGACGTATTTGATGTGCACGATGAAAGTGGATCTTGCTGTAGCTGTCAAAAAGATTAGAAATCAACTGCGGAGATTTCCCGCCTCAGCGTTCGATTTTTTTTGCTAGGTCCAAGGAGATGCGAGATGGCGCACATTTGATTATTTTCTCCATGATCGAAGAAAATGCCTTTGCATGATATCATAATATCAAGCTTACAACCAAATAAGCTTTCTGACAGAAATAGTAAAGCTGCGCTATATTTATAGCGTACAATAGCGTACAATAGGTACATAATGGTATTTGAACGACCGCTAAGCACTCTATAGAAATGAATAAAATCCAGTCCATGCCAAAACCGGAGGGATGCGCAATACGGATATAGCGACTAGACCCATGGGTCGACGAGATCACGCCTGTAAATGATAATATTGTAACTTAACTGCTACAATATACGTATGTTACTGCGACGTATTGTAAGACTTTGAGATACACTCCAACTAGTGCAGTGAAAGCTTGAAATACGTTGTGCGCCGAATAAACGCTACTGCTCGGGTCACGATCATTTCAAAATTAACAACCGCGGTCTTTAGGATTTGTCTCGCTAATTCATATTTCTTGACATTGCCACCAAACAACTACTTCCAATTTAAGTAACATGCATCGGTTCATAACATTCAACTTGTGTATTGTATGTAGACGTGATCATTCCGGTTAAGAAAAGGGAAAAAAGCGTGATTGGCATCGACGATTACGTCACACGCGGTGTTACCATGGACGTTCAGCTATCTTCAACGTTGCCATCGTTACCGATCTTTCAAAAACGCAAAATTCCGTTCAATAAAAGAATGCAAGGCAAAACAGTTTACGCATCGGCGAAAGGATTAAGAATGTCAGCTTGATGTAAACTTGAATGTTGCTTGTAATAGACGCATTGTACTAGATCAGAAAATTGGTTTCTGATCTCGCCGTAACATGAGGCAAGGACATGCAGGCGCTGAGGCGCCGTTGCATCGAAGGACACACGGGTTTACCCGTTGAAACAATTTCCCTACTAGAAACATTGAGGGGCTGTCGGATGAAGAATGGTTTATTCAAGATGAATGAAAAATTTGCCTTTGAGTTTAAATCGACCTTCAACCGATTGGGAAAAGGCAGGCCTCAGTGAAATGACCCAGCGATGGATCGGTCGATAAAAGCGACGAAATGAGTTAGTTCTGATAAGAAGGGGAAATGCCCGTGAGTTTGTGAGCAAATGGAGCCGTTTTGTGAACAGTCTTGTTTCGCTTTACAGTGCGGCATCGTAGCTCAAGGTCGCGTGTCAACATATTTCACAAAGACCGTGCGCGTATAATTCAGGGATCCGTAACTTTAGACTCCATCACTCATGCTACAGCCTGCAGTAACTATACTACTCGTATCGGAGTAACATATGGTCCCGTAGCCAATGATGTTGGCATTGTCAGAGACCCTAAAACACGTTTTAGAAAATCAATGATTTCTCTGCATTTTCCCTGTACGTATGTCAGCATGTCTCTTCATTTATTGGCCATCGATCAGTCTATCCCGCTGTCAATATGCCTCTCTCTCTGTCTGTCTGTCTGTCTGCCTGTCTGCCTCTCTCTCTCTCTCTCTCTCTCTCTCTCTCTCTCTCTCTCTCTCTCTCTCTCTCTCTCTCTCTCTCTCTCTCTCTCTCTCTCTCTCTCTCTCTCTCTCTCTCTCTCTCTCTCTCTCTCTCTCTCTCTCTCTCTCTCTCTCTCTCTCTCTCTCTCTCTCTCCAATGTGTATTTTCTGGAAGAACTTCTCGGGATGGTGTTCGAAGGAAGTAATACTGACCGCTGTTCAGATTCATGGCATCACTTGAGAGAGTTTCTGGTTTGTCAACGAATGAATGTTCCAATAATCCGACGAAATAGGGTTTTCACAGAACGCAATACAACAAGCTCTATAAATGTCCGTTCATATTTGTGTCATGACAGTGCCAGGATATGCAATAACAGATACCTGAGATGGAACACGTTCGGGTTACTCCATTTTAAAACGCTAGAATAAATAGAGTATACGCAGAAAAAGTGATATTTATTCATTCCTTTATTGTATATTGGATCATTATGAAATATCTCCACAATAGCCCTGCAATCTGCCAATGCTTGATGAAACATCAATTTAAAAAAATGTGCAGCTTCCGATTGGAGAGGCTGACGCTGGGCGTAAGCATTAGTTATAAGTAATATATTACCGTAATTTCGCAGTGACATTGACACCGATGCTGTTTTACTCTTGGCTGAATATCCTGACGAAGCACGCCTATATGTCTTTTTTGCATACATTATGTGCCGAACGCCACGCTTCGGATGAAGCTACCTATCCCGGCGTTCCCTGCGGTTTGGGCGAATGACAGTCACACGCCACACGTGTGCTTCGTTCAGTTCAGTCCTGGCTCGCTAGCTCGTCGGACGGCGCATGAGAGAACGGATAGAATTAATGGATCGACAAAGCACCGGCGGGCAAGTTTTAATGAGTGTTGAAAAGCCGCTAATGTAATGGGGAGAAATCAAATGCTGGAATGTCAAAAGTGACAAAGCGACCACCGCAGTGACTTTATCTATTTAACGTATAACGGTTCAAATTCTGTATGCCGATGATATAAATACTCCGGTGTGCGTCGTTTATATCACTCGCTTCGTCTACCCACCCTCCTTCGTTGTACCTGTCTCGTAGCTGCAGTCGACCAGCGGATTTACAGTGCATATTTTTGAGACATCCATTATGTAAGTAATACTCAATACATTGATTAAGATACTATTTGCAGCCATATAGTGAGTCTGCAGCACATGCAATTCAACATGTCGACAAACATTACGTTCCTCTATGAGCATTATTTTGATTTGAACGAGTCAGTAACTATTCCCCCGAACTTCACGCAGCCTCTACTCCCAACATGGATTCGAACGGTAGCCCTGCCAGCGTTCTTCGGGCTGGTGTGCCTGACCGGAGTGATTGGCAACAGCCTCGCGTTATGCGTGTTTCTGCGCTTCTCGAACACGAAGAAAGTGCCAAACGTGTACATACTGAATCTCGCCTCGGCAGACTTACTGTTCATGATCGGCATCCCGTTCCTGACGTACCAATACGCCGCTGGCGAGTGGATATTCGGGGAGTTAATGTGCAAGATCGTCATGGCAATTGACGGCATGAACATGTACACGGGTATATTTACCTTGACCGCTATGAGCGTCGACCGTTACTTCGCGATAGTGCACGCCGTCTGGTCGATGCGGCACAGAACTCTTCAGACGGCGAGAATGGCGTGCGTGTTCCTGTGGGTTTTCGCTACGCTTGTCACCCTCCCCTTGTGGATCTACTCCCAGAAGCTCGTCGATAAGGACCGTCGACTCTGTGACGTGGGTTGGCCAGAGAAAAACTTTCCCGTGGAAGACCTGTTCATATTGTACAGCTTTGTAATTAGTTTCATTCTGCCCCTGGTCATCATTTCGGCCTGTTATGTGGCCATTATGGCCTTCTTGGCTAAGGGGTCAAAGGCACAGAAGAAAAAGAGGAGGTCGGTGAAACTTGGCCGGGTTGGTGTCATGGTTCTGCTGGCCGTGGCTTTATTCGTGGTGTGTTGGTTACCATTTTGGACAGTTCAACTCGTTATGTTGGGGCAGAAGGGGAGAGATCCAACTCGGGCCCTTGCAATAGCGTATTATTCTTCACTGTGTATGAGTTACGCAAATAGCAGCCTCAACCCCATTGTGTACACTTTCTCGCGGAGGAATTTTCGCCAGGATCTCGCCGTCACCTTCTGCGGACACAGAGGCGATAGGAGATGTAACGGCGACAGCAAGAAGACTTCGACGCTGTATTCGCACGACAAATTGGAACGGACCATCGAGAATTCCAACGACCTGTAGCAACTCGAACGTGAATGATTTGTAAACGAAAATCTACAAATGCTCGTATTATGAACAAATGTACGCTGCATTCATTTATTAGTAGTAAAGCGTTGGCTTTCGTGGACCGGAGCAAAGCTGATTGAATAAACACTACATGTATTCTTGGTGGTTCAGGAAGAAACACGCCAACTTATGTTGAGGAAAAAATTTGATTATGGGCATATCAAAAGTTTGATGACGTGTGAAAGGGTACTGTGAAGGTCTCATAATTACAGCATTAACACTTGAACTATTATATTCTAAAGGTTGTAAATGTCTTTGATGATCATAAAATTGATTGGATTTTCAGAATTCGTCTCAGAATCGAAAGAACTGTGACATTGTAAAATACAAACACAAAAAAACTTATAAGTTAGTGGTAGATTGCGGGCATTATAAATTGCGAGTAATCCAATATGTCTGTGCGATGCTTGTAGATGCTCCGACGATAGCTTTCTTTGTTGTGTTCATTGCACTTTGGGTGGTGTGAAGTTCCCGTATGTGTAGGCTGCATTATGTCTCAGCTCCAGCAAGATCATATGAATCAATACTTAGCGTGTAGTTTCCTTTATTATGCATATAGCATGGTTCGTTATATGTAAAGGTTGGGTAGCGTTGATATTGCGGGAAAAACGAATTAAAAAAGTTCGTATTGCCGATGGGATATCATTGCGCAAGCGGTGAAAATGCTCTCTATTGAATCGCATATTTATTACTTGTTGGCACGCCTGTTATCACATAATATAGTTCAAGTATCTAAATTCGATTATGCGACGTATACTTGTCATTTGAAAAAAAAACTGTTCTCTGGGAAAATCCTGGCGCCATACATGTTACATTATCCATGGATAGAAACGGTGTGATAGAACCGTGGAATGCATATTTTTACGACAGAAAGTGACTAACACTTCGGCGCACAATAAAGAATTGGTTTGTTATGGATTTCCCCTACCTATTAAAGGAAGGGGGTGTGAACATATGGGATTTTGGCTCGTGTGCTTTTCGTAGAATGTGCTTGGTTCCCTTCACTCCGGTCAAGGTGCCAAGATGTGATAGATGAATAAAAATGCCCAGTACTGTGATATTGTCGGCGATGTCGCTGGACCGGAATTGTGTACGGATTCTGATTTATATTACACGAATTAATGTTGCTATTTTTTTTATTTCAAATGATTGGTCGTTCATAAAATGGACTAAACGCGCTTTCAATGCACTACTACTTTGGCATATCAGGAGAGGAATGCCAGAACCACAATCAATGGGAGCATCATTTGCCACAAAAACGACGGCGTAATTAGGTTCATAGCGGGTTAAGTTCACCGGATAATGCTCACCTAGACCTTGTCACACCGTGTGTGAGAGTGAATGCATTAACGTGGCGACCATTATAATCACCATCCTATTTTTGGTGTGGAAATTGTCATTTTTCAATAACCGCTATGTTCAATTTAAAGGAGTCTACCTTTATGGACGAGTTTTATTATCTGATTGATTCATTTAAGCGAAGGCACGCGTGACCGTACGGCAAAGCTCGCAACACCACAGATGATTTTTACAGCTAAAGTACAGACTAGTACCAAAACTTACGCATAGTCTAACCTGAGTTTTTTAGCAGCTTATTCATCAATTCATCTGATTTTAGATTATTTGGCGAAGAGGGATCTCTTCCCGAGAATGTCAGGTTTATTCCCGTCAACAATGTGTTGTCATCGTATAGTTTTTGCCCAAGTCGTAATGTGTGTGTGGCTTCCCAGATACGAGCATCATCTATAACTCCTGCAATCAGTTAATGACCGTGAAAATGTGCTTGATCAAATTAGCCGTGTTTTCAGTGATTTGCCAACTATCCGCACCGCGCTTGTACTCGGGAAGAAATCCACTTAAGTGCAGAGCCACCCCGACGCGAGGAAGTTGCTATTGAGCATTCCAAATGTCCGCCCCCGGCAACTTTTCTTTGCCGCTTCGCCTCTGATCGGAATTCGAACTTGTTACAAAATACGCATTACCGCAGAAAATGCCGAGAAAATGACAAAAGCTCGCTAATTGAACTGAGATTGTGCCCTAGAGCAGCCATCAACGAAATTGAATCTATCACATTTGCCTTGTGACGTCGGCTAATCGTATCGTGTGAACAAGTTGTTGAACGCTACCGGGGCCCTCGGTCGCATTGCCCCGCTAAAGAATCCCAGGCTCGGTCATTGAAACTCCTTGCGTGGACATGCAAGGGTGATAGACATGTGTGCTACTCTTCTTTTTGTCATGACTTGAAACGTCCTTGATGGCATCTGTGAGAGGGCTTGACAAGCTAAGGGGCTGTGCTGGTCGATTTTGCATTCAAGGGCCTCCCGCGATCAACAGCACGCCTTTTCTGAGACACTGAGTGTTGAAAGTTGCAATGAGTTCGAAATGCCATTAACTTGTAGTTTTGTTCGCACTGGGAGTGACATAAACGACAAGAATGACGAGTTCTCCGGTATGCACTCTTGGTCATCCACCCAAAAGTAAAATGTTTGACTGCGAGCTGTTCACGGTGAATAAAGCCGAGATTACTTACAAAAAACAAAAATCAGGTTACCAAAGTTCAGATTTCTGGCTTGCGGTAGTCAGCTAAGGGCTCGACCGTTAGATTAATAGGAGGAAGCATGCAAACATTCTACACTACCGCAGAACAAATATTGAAAGTAAATTCTAGTTTTCATGTTTCTGAAATAAATGGTCACGAGACTGAGAACTGAGAAAAAGCGTCATATTTTGAAGGAAAGTATAGCAAATCAGCTTTTGGGCGAAAATGTGCCAAACCTTGAAACGAGACAAAGCTTGTCGATTCGAGATCTCGTTTATCGCCCATAAAACACACTTAGGTACGCGGATATAGGGGAATTTGATATTTCACGTTTTAAGTCTTAAGTATACTGAATACAAGGAAACGACGGATGTTGTTACTGTTTTCCTCCAATAAAAAGAGATTCCTTCCAAATTATCTTGGAGATATTCTTACAAATACATGAAAAAAGAAATTGATTTACTCCAAGGCGATTTTAATTCGCAACAATGAATATTGTTTTCAGTTAGTCAAAACAAATGTCGTATTTATTTATTTATTTATTTATTTATTTATTTATTTATTTATTTATTTATTATTTATTTATTTACTTATTTATTTATTGATGGATTTATTTATTTATTTATTTATTTATTGAAATATTTCAATGACCTCCCTTTTTCAAACTTCTTCATTTCTTCTGACAATAGATTGAATTCATGAACAGTTTACGCACTAAAACCCCCTTTTCAAGAGGTGACAAGAATTTGTGATTTTCTATTCCTATCAACATGGCTTACATGATAAATCAGGAATGGTGGAGATTTGACGAGGAAAAAAAACAAACGCTGTGTTCATGTAAAAGCATTCTGCCATGAATTATTCAAAGAAACTTGTCATCGCCAACTCGAGCAGAAATGCACCTTGTCAATTATGAAGTATAACCGAGACAAGAAGGCTTCTAACTTGTTGATTCAACTGAACATCATGTAATTATCAACACTTCACAAGCGAGGTTGATTTGCTTCATTAAAATCCCATCACGCCTTTCCCTTATCTGCAGCAATGTACAGCGATTTCTTTGCGACCAAGTTCCGAGTTTCAGGGTCAGCATCTTAACGCTAGGCATCACGGGAAATCGAGGTTGAATACTATGTTCATTATACGATTTCTCATTACTTCAAGCAGAGTAGAAAACCATGTTTGCCTGGGGCAATCGTGTCTATATTTTGTAAATATTCGTACCGATTAGAAAGAAAAGAAAAAGGTGGGAGAGGCTGTATTTGATTTTACTAAAACACTGAAGCCTTACAGGTTCGGGCTAGTGGAAAATCACAGTCACACACAGCAGCCGAACTTGCCAGTCACCAATAACGAGCTCTATTGTCCTCGAACTCCCGACGGGAAGTCGGCACGAGAAATCAGATTCTTACATGTAGGGGATTGTGATTGGTTCGCCCTGACACCAAGGTGACTTGGCAAGGGAAGAACACTAAAAACGCTGCGTCTTGTCGCCGAAAAGAGTAAAAATCGACGGCTAGACGATTAGCATGGCTTCGTATATAAGACGCCGCGGTGTCGTTGCCAACGTCTGCTCAAGGTTTATCACGTCTGAGCCCTTCTTTATTTTCCTACAATTGAAAGGAATCTGATGACAGACCGTCGAAATAAAAATAAGTATTACGCTGAGACGATAATGTAACTAACACATCCATTTCTTGACACCAGTGTGATGCAGGTGCACTACTGCTAACGTTTACAGCTGCTCTCACCAGTATAGGTCACAGGCCTATACGATGCATCGAATCGCTATATATCACATTCTCCAGAGCTACAGGTATTCCCGGATGAGGAATTCCTTCGTGGAGTAACATGAGGAACTGAAATCTTGCCAGGGACTGAACACTTATCTGTTTCGAGTTTAGAATTCCCCGTTTTCATATCGTTTACATCGGGTAATAAGTCGACTTCTCGCGGCGCAAATTGTCTATCGTAAGAATGGTAGCTTGAAGGGAAATCATGCGTAAAAGGCAGAAGGTTACTCGGGTGATTAAACCGTTCAGAACTTTTGCCTAAACGTACTTGACAGCAGGCTTTACCACACCAAAGAATTTCCAGACAGACACGAGCAACTGAAAACTTAGAGACTATCTTGTTTGAAGAGGAATGGCGACATGTGTGTGCAATGGAGATGAGCATGAGTAAATGCTTTGACGTCTCAGCGAGTCCACTGAAGCCGACAGCACTTCATTTGGCACATACAAGCCTATTTCCCGTTCAGTCGATAGTTTGCCTTCCCGTCGCATTTCAACAGAAACGCAACGCTGCACTTTTTTATAAGCACAGTGACTGCATTTTCAATTTCATGAAGTACACGACACGGAATGTGTTTTCCTAATACCGGACTTTGTAGCTGGCGCGCCACTTCACGATATAACTTCAACGCGAGACATGACAAAGTGCGTCAGGGATTGAGGGTATTCTGTCGATGTCTTGGCCTGTGTTAACTTCGTGTCTTTCTCAACAAATCAAATCACTTGCTTCTCGCCTACCGCATTCGTCACTGTCACTAAAAGCGCATTTTGATGTAAAACTGTCAAACACAACACATTTATTGTGACAACATTGACAATGAAAAAATCCGGGCCTAAAATCACATTAAAAGTACGCCATTCCATAGAGTTCAGAAAAGACTGGACCTTTTTATCGTACTGTCATTTATTGGATTTTCTTCTTCGTAAATCTGACAAATCTTGATGACATGCCTTAAGTCGATATCCAAGGTGCGATTTAATCTCAGTGAAGCATTTATTTTAAATGTCAATAAAACGGCGAGGCAATTGTACTCATTAAAATAATATATAGATTGCTTCTTGACAAATCAAGACAAGTGCAGTCTGTCTGTGCTCATGAGTTCATGTATGTAGATACATTTACGTGTGTTTGTTTATCCATGCAACAGTTCCTATATTTATGAGTTTTTAACTCAATATATGAGTGTATGCAGATGCATATATGTTCGTTACATAATCATTACAAGTGTTAAACGTTCACGTATGTATAATTATGTACAACTTGTTATGAATTTTTTTTGATAATCAAATGTGATGTTTATTTCTTTGTGTACAGACAACCCTCTACCACTTACATGCATGCCTGTACATGCATAGATAAATGCCTGCAGGCGTCCACCTCCTCATCCGCCCGTATGTCCATCCATCCATCCAGCCAGCCAGCCAGCCATCCATACTTGCGTGCATGCGTGCATGCATGTATACATACATGCATGCATGCATGCATGCATGCATACATGCATACATGCATACATACATACATACATACATACATACATACATACATACATACATACATACATACATACATACATACATACATACATACATGTGCATATACTGTCTCCGTCCATTTACCAAGAAATTGCGTTTGCTCACAAATATACCGGAATATTTAATTCCTTATTACGACTTACTAAATTTTTATATCCTACGTTAACTATAAAATATCTCTATTACGCTTTTGTTACTGTTGTGACAATATTGATCTTAGAGTAATATATCAACAGTATAAAGAGTAATTTTGAATAAGTTTACAGCCATTTCTACAGGTAATATTATGGCTTTTCATAACTAGAACATCAAAGTGCCCGCCATGCCTATGGTCAACCATCCAACGGATGGGTGCTCACCTATAAGAGGGATTTCCGACTTACATCGCTTAATAACTCTGGTGATTTTACGTCGTTTGCTCTAGCCATTCCCTACTTTGTCGCAACACGTGGTACACCTGAGGCGGTCGGACGGATAAAATTGTTTGGTATGCAAATTGTATTTTTTGTGTGCAGTTTAGGCAGTCAGCCTCGTCCGACACACATTGATACAAGTAAGATTTACAACCCGTTTGTGCCATATAAAATTTTACGAACTTTTTAGGTCTGACGACGTGTGCAAATATTGAAAATTTAACCTTGGTTACAAAGTAATGCGCCATGTATTATGTGACTAACACTGTTAGTGTCAAATTATTATATACGATTTAACAAAGAAAATTCAATTTCCTGCTAACCTTACGCATTCATGCTACATTTATGCAAAAAAGGTACAGTGTTATTAATGTAAAGCCGTCCTCTTATCCTGTAAATCTGAAAGGTATGGTATTAAACGCGTGTCGATAACTTCCCTGTGAGACCCTATATGTACGTCAGTGTTGGGAATTTGAGCGGTTGACACGATCTTCAATCATGCAATATTGGCCTGTCATTGTTTGCCAACTTAAGGTAATAAGTCCGCGGCCCTCACACTCAAATTGCCATTTAAGTCGAGTGTTGAACTTCGCAACAGGGCATCATAAGATTCTGCCGTGGACAGTCCTAAAATGTTACAATGAGAACATGGTTTTTCAAGACGAAGGGACGTTTTAACGTGCAATTTTGTGAGAAGCGCTTGTCCATGTGACGAAACTTGCTGTGTGTATCAAACACTTTTATGTATCTTCAACGTGATTGTCAGAACCGAGTGAACTATCAAACGGACGACAAGTTGTTCCGTTACCCTGCTATTCTTCCGTACTAAATCATGGACGAAAGAAACCATCCTGGGTCTAGCACAAAGTGGATTCGATGAATTGAAATCGCTGCTGCAGTTTTGACTATCACTTGATGCTTATGCTTATCTCTCGGGAATAGTAGTTCGGTACAGAACATTGCTAGTGTATACTGTAACGAGGAAAAAATCATCACTGCTTTTCCATTAGTCGACCACGAATGTCGAACGATATGTATAGCCACTGAATATTTGCGAGCTATACAGTAGCCCTGGAAACCAACTAAAGGGCTATCTACGGGTTGATCTTGGCGCGGCTTGTCAACTCGTCATTTTAAGCACAGCGTTTTCAATCTTAAAACTCGTCGAATACAATGCGCACGGTCGATAGGGAATCACTGTAGATACGTCAGAGCTAACAGATATGTCAACCTTTTTTGCTACTGCTTAACTCTGCCATTCGCTTTACCCCATTCCGAGCCGCCAAACATTATTAAGATGAAATTGTCCATGCATTATTCCCGCTAGTTTTCTCTAAAGACGTAAAAGCTGTCTTCAAAGACGTCGCAATGACCTCCCCCGGCCCAAGGTCCAACATTTGAATTGGCACTTTCTATCTATTTGTATTACCGCGGAATGATTGACTTTTCCGTCTGGTGAGGAAGCTGTCTCGGTCTTTGCCGACAACAGCGCAGGAAGCTACGGGCGTCAATAATGAAAGTGTTTGGAGTACGTTTCAGCACCGTTTAGACGTATTTCCATAATGGGATCGAAGAACTGTGAATTGTACATATAAAAAACATGTCATCGAGGAATTCTATCTGACAAAAATCGTGTTTGAAAGAAATTCATTCTGATTTCCCGATATATCTTAAGCCTCGGATGATTTGCCTGCCACTTACAATGCCCAGCGAAGTACATTTTTCGACGACAAACTGTATATTCACTTTTTTCATTATTAAGGTAGAGTGCGCCTTGGGGACAGATATTCGAAATAAAAATTTGACTTTTTTCCATAGAGTTAACACAGGGATGGTGGCCATTTTGAATTTCGACCATTTGTAAATTCAGGTAATTTTAGTTCTTCTCTTGTACCAACATTTGCACGGTGAGCACCGTTTTGTATTCTTTAGTTTTTTGAAAGGGAATGGTTGAAACTTTCCTCGGGATAAGATTGAGCACAAGTATAATTCATTCACTTGCATTGTTTTATATATTATCTCAAAACTGTCTCTGCTGTTTCAGATCTGTTTCAAAATTGGCAGTTCTCGATTCTTAGCTTTGCCGGTTGCCGTGAAAAATGTCAAAAGGATTAGCGATCTACAACTTGGAAGATTCGTGACTGCGCCCTGTTGTAGGAAGACTTTCTTCCCATAGCCGTCGGAAATAAAACGCCTGGGTACATGTATCATCCCTGTAGTTTGAGAATAGTGTAAATGCTTGTGGGCAGGACACTCTAGGCCGGGAAAAGGAGTTAACTCGCCTCTCAATGGCCTTATTTCCAACGAGAAAACGAGAATGCAGAATGAATGTTTGAAGTTTAAACAGTGGAAAATTGACAAGCCTCGGCCTCTCCGCCGAAACTGTGAATGTGTGAGGCATAGTAAATAAACAGACGTGAAATTGCACCCAACATTCTATCGAAGGTAATCAAATAAGAAAGAGGAAAATAAAAGCTTTCGACTCAATTTTCTCTTCTTCAGTGGTTATGTCACATGTCACTCTGCGATATGTCAATATTTGATTCGAATCCCGTGAAAGTGAAAGCACGGCAAAAGCAAAGCTTCTATCTGTCAGTGTCCACAGAAAATTTGCCCAGACAGATTCATTTCCTTGAAAAGTTCAGTAGCACTGAAGTTACAGGCACAATAGCTGTGACCTTCGAAAATATGTCGATGGTTTTGTTGTATAAATCAAAGTGTACTTGGTGATTTTTCTCGCTATTAAAAATACGTTGGAATACAAAGTACCAGCCTCTGCAACGCCATGCCATGTTCAGTGTTATTGTTGGTAAATGAATTCTAGTCCGACAGTAACATTGAATATTACACCCGTCCTGGCTTGTATTGATAAGTTGTATTATAAGGTGATAGGACAAAGTCGTGATTTTGGGGAAGAATATATAGGAGAGATGCTATTCAAACGGAACAAAAGTACTGAGTCATCCATCAAAAATTGCAGCTTATGCAATATTATTGATTAAAACAGCGAACATGGGTATGGTGATGTCGCTGGTAGTTTTATAGTTCTGTTGATGTGTGTAGATGAAGACAGGGGAAAGAAGTCAAAGGAATGACGCGTGGCATCAAAGGCAGCTGACTTGCAGCGTGTTTGCAAGGATATATCTGATTGGTCGATCGTCACTATTCGCAGCAACTTAGGGAGTTTGTTTGTATCATTTCGCGAGCCAATTTGATATCAGCTTCCAGATCGCTGCAAATCAGCCCATTAAAAGTTCAGCAGTTGTAACTTTATGATTTTTTCACTTTTGTGTTGTGTCAATTGTAATTTCTTGTTCTACTCCCCCAACGCACGTTGAAACAGCTATTATTTTGCTCTTCAGTACCGACTATGCCTGTAAAATGCGCTGTTATACTGTAGTTTACATTTGAATTCTAGTCCGGACCAGAATTCACTTGTAAACAATGACAGTGCAGTCTACACAATGTACAGGCTGAGCTGAATGTTGTGTGTCCAACATGCCTTTAGGAGCAGAACAGGAAACTGTAGTTGACATTTAAAACACAATTAGTGAACATATCATCCAAAACACAGCTATTGGCCCTTTCATAGATTTTATTACGCTCTGATCCTCAATGTACGTCTGGCTGAATAATTTTGACACTGTCTAGAAATTGTCCTGTATAATACTCTTTCGACCATGAGAACATTATTCTTTTTACGGTGATTACGGCAATGTTCGCCTCTCGTGGTAATTGTCTATGTTTAACACTTTAAGTGCCTCATTTTTTTCCACCAAAATTTTATTGCAACACTCAGCCAATTTTTATGATTTTTTCTGTAATATTTTTGATAATTTTGGACCAAATTGAAATCATATTTCATTGGCTATTTTTTTTATCAAAATTTTGGCAAAAATCTGAAAAAAAAATTGAGCGGGTATTATTTCATGAAGGTGACAATAATGATTTTGGCGCTGAAAGGGTTAATAAATGCATCCGCATTCGTGAAATCGTCATACGTTGTACAGATTGACGAATCTAGTGCAAGGGCAATGTGTCTTAACAACATAAGCATTGGGAACGGTCGCGATATGTGTGCGTTCGCCATTGGAAATAACTCATTCCATTTAAAGTATTCACCCGAAATATGTTTATTGACACCTTAATCAACAGTGGTCAGCTGGGATTAAGTTCAAAATTGCGGATTGCCAGCAATAATAACTGGCATAGGGCTAATTTAAACTCTATGAATATTTTACCCTGACCTATAAAGAGATCGACATGAAATCATATTCCATTGATATTCCAAATACCTATCACCGAGTTTCCCCTCTCTCACAACTCCCCTGAGGGGCTTGGTTTCGAATCTACTCTTTGACCCATATTCTTGTTCTACTTCTTCCCAAAATAATTATAAGCGTTTGCCCGCAGCGCATTAGGTTATTCTATGTCCAATGTTATTTGGATCTCGGTGTTATCAAATGAGGTTGCCGCAGTGCTCACTTAAAATATCCCAAAACTGATAAACACCGACACCGTCGGCAAGAAAAGGGTTATTGTCTGCAGAAGTGACCACGAAATGTAAGGATTCAGAATCGCTTGTCCAAACTCCAAGCTTACTTGCACCTCGGCAAGGTAGTCTCGATTTCCTGATAACGCCATTTATACTTTTTTGTAGTGTGCTATAGAGATGTGATAAATTAATCGCTCATATTTATGAATAAAATCATCGTCCGTGAAATTACTGCAACTCTTGTTGGTAGAAAATATTCCCTCCGAGGAATAGCTGTTGTTTTATTCCTTTACTCCGAGTTTGAAAAGGTCATGATCAGCTGATGGTGAAGACAAGTTTTTCTCCGTGTCAAATTTCCATGAATACACAATATAATGTGGATTGATGTGTAAGATGAATAATTAATAGGAGAGAAAAAGTGCAGAGACAAGGGGTCACCTTACAACAGATACTGTGATGACATGGGTAAATAAATGATCGATACAGATGAATGCAACATGGTAAACAAATAAAATAGCATGTCATGGGGCATTGAATGAAACACAAGCACTGCCATTATTCACATGCACCGACATCTTGGTGTCATGCGAATATTTTGCGAAGCAGATTGAAGTCGAATTGATGCTGCAAGCAAGTTACTTAATCCAAAGACATTCCAAACTTGTTCAATCGTAAGTCTATGTCCTTCTGTGTCGAGAACACCTGCTCCTTAAAAGAAAGAAACATGGATTGAAGTACGATTTTCATCGACTTCAACTTGAACTATTACATCCCTTGATAAACTTTGACCCTAGTGAATTGTTTTCGAGCTGATCTGCGCGGCATAGGACTCAGGAGCTGGGTCTCTCCTGAGGAAGGAGAACGTCATATTTTACGTTCAGACACTTTGCGCTGTTCGCCCAAGGTGCCCTTTTTGACAAATCGTAAAGCAACGTTATGGCCTCCTCTCCAGACTTTAAGGGCCACGGTCCAATGTCCCGCTGTCCCCGTTTTAACCAGAGGAGATTCAACCCCTTATTTAGGGCCCTACAGTGGCTGTGTTTTATGAACAGAGAGGGATAAAAAAATAGGATTGCGTATTAGTGCGCAATTACCTTTGAGACGGGTAGCTAGTTTATCAAGCAAACGTACAGCTTGTCAAATGTATAACCATAAAATCTTTACCGCCAATTTCCACAATTTGTTTTATTTTTATCACAAATGACGTTCCACTGCACATGCATCGTATTGTGCAAACCACTAAACCTACAGGGCTCCATGCCCGATGTAGATATCTCTGTTGAAATAAATGGAAACCTGAGGATACAACTGCTCTCAGGTACGCATGACTGCGTTGATATTAGAAAGAGCACTAAGCCTCACATAAAACAAGAGTTTGCTCTGCAACATCGGTGGCAAAACTTTACAACAGTCCTCATTTGCATACTGCGCGAAATTCAAAATGGCCGACGTCTTGCAATAGCTGACGAAAATATTGGTTTAAAAAGCCAATGCTTGAGTCATGTGTCATTCCAGAAACCTAATAAAAATACGAAATGCAAATATGTCGCAACAATAATGGAATGAATGAATGAATTTCTCCTTGCGTGAGAATATCTCTTTTTTTGGCTGACTCCCATTTCCAAAGGTACGTTTCAAGGGCACTTTGTCTCTGCGAATCCACTGCCGAAGGTGAAGCAAAATTTGTACTCGCAATTTGTCTCAGATTTTCAGATCACAATTCCATCAAAACAAAGGCAATATGCCAGGTAAGGAAGTCGCAGGTGACAAAGAAAACGAGAAAGAGGTAACTAGTAAAGTAATGAGTCCTTTGACGTTCATAGGGACGGCCATTTATTCATATTCAATGACACTTACAGGCTCTTGCAGAAAGCAAGACGAGACGCCATAGAGAAAAACACTTCTGATTGCCATATTGTTCTGATTAATACCATATTTCATTCCATAATATGTTCGTGATAACGAGAGCTTGCTGAGTCAGAAATCTAGAATTCCTGTTCATAATAACACAATCAAGCGGCATTGATTCGTTTAAATTAGTAATAATAGTTTTTTGTTCGATGTCTAACGGAACAGACACTTCTAATATCACCAACCTAATAGACTTCATTGTGATAACGATCTTTATCATGTTGCATTGTGTCTGAATGGTCGGCTAATCAGGTAAATGTAATGGACATTACAAATAACTGAGATATGTATGTATGTATGTATGTATGTATGTATGTATGTATGTATGTATGTATGTATGTATGTATGTATGTATGTATGTATGTATGTATGTATGTATGTATGTATGTATGTATGTATGTATGTATGTATGTATGTATGTATGTATGTATGTATGTATGTATGTATGTATGTATGTATGTATGTATGTATGCATCGGCGGGCGGACGGACGGACGGATGGATGGATGGATGGACGGATGGATAGGGGCATGGGTCTCTAAAGTAGGATATTACCAGCTGCGCGCAGTTAAGAATCTGTTCCACCTATTAGTGCGACAAAATGATGTCTTTACATTCGTAATCTTCTGTTAGACGGATGATTTAGATGTAATTTCGACAAAAATTCAGCTGCGCTAGAGCATCAGGTTATTGCGGTGTTGTTCATGAATAGGGAGCAAGCATCAGTTGACGGAAGAGTTAATAGATGGACGGACTCATGTCCACCATTTAAAACTGTAAAATTGAGCAAATACATAGTGCTGAAACATTAAATACGATGTGTTCGTTCACATTCGAGACCCTACTTTATATTCATAGCACTTAAATTGTTCTTGAACAAATGCATTACATAAAATTTCCAAACTTAGGCGTTATCTCTTTGCAATTGCGTTTCATTATAGGGCATTCAAATTAATCTTACGTCCTCTAGGCTACAGCATTCAAGTTGAGAATTTGTATGCTGTGTGGTTGGTTATGTCACAGAGTAACATACAGACAGAGTGGCAACACTTGCATGCCTTTTGTTCCATGGTCGTCTCGGTAGACTATTGGCTTTTCATATTAAAATGAGCTTAAAAGGTGTTAAACTTTTTGGAGCCTTGGTTTGTGGTTGATAATTACACGAGATTATGCGAAACATACGACGAGATGGCATCGTACTGCCAGTCGCGTAGCAACCATAGTTACTTTGTGAGCTCTCAGGCCAGAAACACTGCTTCAAGCCAATCAAAACAATAACACGCCAGCAGTTTCATAAACATGTCCTTCCTTAACGCACGTGTAAAAGACGGTATGACTGACCGTAAACCATTGAGAAAACCAGACAGTATCGATAAAAGACTTTCAAATTTGGTTCAAACACATCATTATATATTCATAAAAATATGAGAGGAATTTTTAAAACGGTAAAACCCACTTTCCTGAAGCTCAAAACTCTCCCATTTTCGCCAGCACATCAATTCCGATCAGCACCACACGACAACAACAACACAAGCTTTGTCGAACATACTTTCGCTTAACAATTAGTGAAAATCCGAAAATTACCGAAGGGTGCATGGTCGGCACTCTTCGGAAAAGAGAGCCAAGAGCTTCGTGAGGCGAGGCAAACATGGATTGCTTACGTAACCGCTTCACGCCTCAAACAATAGCTGTTGCCACTCTGTCTATGATATTACTCTGTGGTTACGTGTTCCCTTTATTAGCCTAAGAGTGTGGTAAAACATTAAATATTCATTTTAGTCATAGAACAGGCATTTTCAAAACTCCATTATCATGGTAGTTTTAATAACAGACATCATGATTCCTGAAAACAATAATGTTAACGCCTTAGTTTGTTGATGTGTATAGAAAATTTCGTGTGCAACCTTACTCAGTTGTCAGTCTTCTTATACTGACAATGCATGTGTGTTCTCGAAATACAGAGGAGATTGTATAAAAGTGGCCATATTTGTGGGACTTCATAGAACGAATTATTTATAACATGCTCAAATTTATCCATGTCATCATTGTGAATATATAGCAATGTCAAATGCACGTCTTATTTTGTGTGCAAGCTATTGATGCCATGAAACATGTATGTAACTTCAAAATGCCATTAGACGTTCGTTACGACGCGGGGACTGTGAAAAGCGTGTTTTTGATGTTCCATACCTACATGGTATCATCATAGGTATCCTTCACTGAATACAGTTGGCCTATCCCATGAGACGTCTTGGGGTGGCCTTCGATGTGAATAACTTGAGGCAGACAAGCAGACGACCGACTGGCGGGCAGACGTGAAGACAGAGAGACAGACAGAGAGACAGACGAAGCGAGACAAACGTCGAGATACAGTGAGATAGCTATGGAGAGACAGTGGGGAATAAGAATCACCTTGGGGTAGTACACTTACAAAATCATGTTCGGAAAGCATACTAAAGTTGTAGCATCTGCCCGATCTCATACCAGAACTGAAATTTGAACGGACAGCGCCAATGCTTTTAGTACACTGCCTGGAGGGAAGCAAAACAATTGTTTTAGGGCTGATTAAGACATCGCCGACTCTAGTTTGACGTTACTTAGGGCCCAATCACGCTCCATTGAAATGAGGAAACGTACTCGTACACCAAAGTGTGGTCTGCCTGTAGCTATTGTGTGTCATAGAGTACCACGTGGTGCGAATGGAATCCTAGCAGTCGTGACGCAGTCAGTTGACTTCAGGTGCTGTAAGTGGGTCACTGAAGCAATTCAATTGAGGCATGTATATATAAGCCTAATTTTCTCCTTCGGCGTGCTATCATTCCGATCAGTCAGCAATGCCATGAATTATAACTCTGTTAACAGAGTTCATCGGAACACAACAACACAACCTGGCCTGTTGAGGATAGCGAGACAGTATTCCAAACGTTCGTCATGACGAATTGCATTCTGATCCATATAATGACGATACATGCATTGATTCCGCGAAGAAAATGGACAGATCTCGGCCGCAGCGAGTCCAGAACCTGGCTTGTTTGCTTTGTCACGAACAGTTTTCCAATTTCGCTCAGAGATTAGGTTAAAGTAGAGGCACGCTGTACCGCGATCGGGTCAATATTGGGTTCGTTGGCGGCGATTATCTGTTTTATTTACGATAATCCCCTAGATTGGTTACATGGTCATCGCCCTTTGGTTTTTATTCATCAATCAGAGGCTAATCCCGCCGAAAGTTCGCCACTCCCGACTGAAAATCTAACAGGCCTTGACGGAAACTAAACACGCTCCGGGATATAGGACCCCTGTTTACGACCCGATGTAAGTATTGAAGGCGTCTCACATTTCTGTCGCCATTACAGGATCGAGCTCACCGTATCTTTTCCACTTTCTCTCGTTACACGCCTCCGTAACATTTTCAAGACTTTGCCATATTAGCAGGGGGTTTGTGATCTGCAATCGCTGACGTCATAAACACGCCTCGGCTGAGGATCGTGGTATTTGCACCCAAAGACGCCGAACTGGCACCCTCGGGAAATGACAGGGAGAGGGGTAGAGAAAAGCTGGCATTGAGCCCATCGCAATATAAGTTGTGTGATGTTGTTTCTTCCGGCGAATCGAAGCTATCACACACACTACGCCCCGGTCAGTAGAAATAGCTCAGGTGTTGCTTTCCATTACAGCATGAAATACGAAAAAACATTACATTTCTCACAGATTACTTTTTAATGTGATAGTTGTTCAATTTTCTGTGTATAGTAATCTGAAAAATCCGCTGTCTTGGACCGGAGAATCTATTTGCAAAATTAAAAATAATTTCCTTGGCGATGAATCCATATAAATGCCATTCCATGCTGCAATCTCACTGTTCCAATTTCAACCATGCCCTTGTGCCAGTAAAACTCAAAAAATATCGTGCACAAATGTTCGATCCAGTGATTATTACAGTGAAAATTAATGTCCATTAGCCATTCAAATAAGAGCTTTTCTGTTCCGTGTTATTAGTCGTGCTCTCTCTCTCTCTCTGCTTAGTGAAGACTACAGGTGTTGAAAAAATACGCGGCAGAGCGCGTTAGAATCGATCACTGTTGCCTGGCGGTATCTTTTGAGATCTTCTTTCGTCGCCTGATTGCTGGTACATCGAGATTTTTGCACTCAACGTGTTTCAAATGATTGAAATGTGTAGAGGCTCGGTAATACGTCACAGCGGAGCACGGCTAATGGGTTATCCTTTGCATTAGACGCGTTGCAGCAGCGACCCTTTCTTTTTTTTACCCCTGGTCTTGAAAATGAATTGCCATCTATAAGACCATATGCTTTGCTACAAACCAATAACGCAAATAACTAGGAGTTACGAGCACAGTTGCCCTTTCGCCCATTTTAGCTTATTTTGTTGTCACATATCTTTCTACCGTAATTTTGAAATTCTAAATGCCCAAGCCATTTCGGAATATCGCCTTTTGGTTTGTAAATTTGTTTGTATAATTTGTTATAGTCTGCGGTATGTATGGCGTCCAGTGCCATACGATAGGAACTGCATTGCCATGAAAAGGTACGAAAAAAGGGTTTTGTGGCATAGCTGAAAACGAGTGCATAGACAGACTTGTAATTCTCATAAACCATATGATTGATGATGTACCTGTCTTCTCTACGCGTACGGTGTACCTCTTTCATCTAATTGTATCCTTTTGTATATCTGTTTCTGTCATCTTGTCAGTCTTTCTCTCTACCCTTTGCATGGGTATGTATATTTGTCTGTCTATCTGTCTTTTTTTTTTCGTTGTGTGCATGCCTTCCATTCTCATCCTCCCTCTTTGCTCTCACAGAGCTATATGTAATCCAATGGTAAGCTATCAGAGGACTCCGAGTAGCTCTTAACCTTGAAAACAATCAGCTTCCCAAAGCAATGAACGTTCAGGTCTCTCTCTCTCTCTCTCTCTCTCTCTCTCTCTCTCTCTCTCTCTCCTCTCTCTCTCTCTCTCTCTCTCTCTCTCTCTCTCTCTCTCTCTCTCTCTCTCTCTCTCTCACACATGCTGTTTGTAGAAGGCACTCTCTTACACAGTAACAAATAATAATGATGTATGTATGTATGTATGTATGTATGTATGTATGTATGTATGTATGTATGTATGTATGTATGTATGTATGTATGTATGTATGTATGTATGTATGTATGTATGTATGTATGTATGTATGTATGTATGTATGTATGTATGTATGTATCAAAATGGAGACAATCCCTAGCCCTAGTCCCTCTGAACATTCTCGTTAACCCGTAAGATGTAATTTAGCCAGTAAACGGTCATATCAACTCGCCGCCCAAACATTATGATCACTACCCTCGACTGACATCAACAAATTAAACTCCATATTACGACGACCTTTGTTATCTCTTTAATACTACTTTAGTAGAATAATAAGATGTGTTGACGTGCTTTCGTCCTTATGGATACGTATATCATCATTTTTATCAGTATTTTGCTCAGATGGTTTCAGTAAATTGACTATTTTGAAAAACATGTGTGGCCTTGTACAGATCACTTGCTCTACAATTATAAACGCTTGTACTGTTGGAAATGCCGAGTCCGCTGGGGGAAGGCTTTGAAAGCTGTGTAAATGTTATTGTGCATTCGATTCAATCGTTAGGGACTGAATATTGCACCTGTCCGTGATGCAAACGGGGGTATCTTTCATCCCACGCCGAGGATTTGACAGACGCCCAGATCGAGCTCACGTGTCTATATTCAGAACTAAGAAGCATATATAGGCCGTAACTGCGATAAAGGCTACCTATTTACTGAATTCTAAGTTCTTTTGTGCAATCAATACGAAAAAAAAATATCATATCGATCATTTTTTTAGTTTGCCTAGCGAGTGCGATATGGTTTGGGGTCGTCTCGTGAGCCAACTAAGCGTTTTTGATTCGATCCGTGCGTCATTCCATAGAGAATCATTGCCATACGTTGGCAGCGACAGAGTGCCTACCTTTGTCAGGACTCGGGATGGAAACAACAGCAAAGACGTCACATCCAGTCACTACCTTTGTCATTGAACTCCTCTTCGTACGTATGACTCGTGTCATTCAACATCTATGAAAGGCATTGGACAATGCCATAAAGCTGAAGTACTCCTGTAAGGAGGTGGCTTGTTATTCTAAAGGAAATATTATCAGATGATTTTATGCGAGATTTAAATGGCGGATTGATTCCTTCAGACGTATAAAAATTGTTCGTTTTCAAATATTGCTTTAACTTTGGCAAATTTAGGGTTCGTTTTATTTTCACATATTTTACACTAAACAAAAATATGATATGTGCCATTTATTGATTTCATCCAATATCTTCTAGAGCTATATATAATATGTTTATATTATACGTATCGATTACACACACACACCAAGACACAGGCATAGACACGTAGACAGACACACACATATGCATTATGTATGTATGTACATTAGATGTATAAATATATATATACATATATATATATATATATATATATATATATATATATATATATATATATATATATGTATGTATGTATGTATGTATGTATGTATGTATGTGTGTGTGTGTGCATGTATGTATGTATGTATGTATGTATGTATGTATGTATGTATGTATGTATGTATGTATGTATGTATGTATGTATGTATGTATGTATGTATGTATGTATGTATGTATGTATGTATGCATGTATTTATGTATGTATGTATGTATGTATGTATGTATGTATGTATGTATGTATGTATGTATGTATGTATGTATGTATGTATACATGTATACATGTATGTATGTATGTATGTGTGTACGTATGTAGACATGTAAACATGTATGTATACATGTATGTATGCATGTATGCACTATACATGCATGCATCCATGTATGCATGTATGTATCTATGTATGTATCAATGTGTCTATGTAAACACTCCGGTTTGAATGTTTTTTTAAGGTACGAGCAGTTCTTTAACACTCGACATTATCTTTTGTTGAATTGGTTTGATAGCGATATATTCCAAGGAAGATGGATTGTTATGACGGAGGCGTTGAAGGATCGATGCTTCCGATGTCACCCTTGAAGGCATCTCGGTCTCGTGAAATGGTCAACATTTTTCTCACGAGCTTTGGCTTTCCTATCACGTTCGTTGACATTGCAATGCAAGTCACTTGGTCGTCGGAAGTCACTCTAGTTGACGGAAAAATCACTGTATAATAGAAAGCCTACATGAATGTAAATGTTTTATTTATTGTGAGTAACGTCACTTAAATGTACTGTGTTCATAACAACGAATGGAATACATGGTCAAGGATGCCGAATACTTGTTATCAGGAAAGGATATCCAATACACGACCAATTACTTTCTCTTTGTACAGTATTTGTCGATGGAATCTTATGTAGTTAGTTGTTAACAGAACATCATAGTATGTATGTATGTATGTATGTATGTATGTATGTATGTATGTATGTATGTATGTATGTATGTATGTATGTATGTATGTATGTATGTATGTATGTATGTATGTATGTATGTATGTATGTATGAATGTATGTATGTATATGTACAAGTCATTGTGTACCCCGGGGGTACACAATGACTTGTCTCCGTCGAATCTAAGTGGTTACTCCACCAGGCGAAACTCAGCAGTATGTTAGAAATACTGTTATTTATCTGCCTGAGATAGATGTCGTAATCACGTAGCGCTGATTGATTATGCCAAACCAATGTAATTTGATTGCATGGAGCGATATGAATGTTTCGCGGAATCTAGTTTTATATTTCCTTTTTATATTTGTATTCTTTTCCACTCCTATTCCTCTTTTTATTGCATATGACTTTCAGCTGTCGGTTTGCAGATAGTAGAAAGGATAACCTCCTGTTCGTTTATTTAATGCTACCGTTTTCATCTTCAACAAAGAAGTATTTCTGCTGATCGAAACCTCCTTACCAGCACACAAGCCTTCAAAATGTGTTATTTTTATTCGATTTTTCGGGAAAGATGCACCAAGGAAAAACGTGATCTGATACCATAACAAGGTATCTTTGATGGAAATTGAAAAATGAAATCAAACATCGCGGTGGTATTTGAATGAAGAAAGACAGGGCAAGGACAGTGCAACGACTAAAAAAGTCCCAGCAGGAAAGACTAGACTTTTCACAACTTGATTCTAAATGTTCAGGCTGCAACTGATTGCCCATAGAAGGAATGGTTTATCACAAAGATGATAATGACATCTTTTCACCAAATTTTGTCGATCTAGCATATCTCCAGTTCGACACCCTCCGTTCTTAGGAATCAACTTTTACGACTGTATGTCTCGTCTCTCTGGTGAGTTTTCCCGAAAAGAGTAACGTGACTGCGCCCATGTATTACCCCTATTTGTAACAATCAACCCTATTTGTTACAAAACTTAATTTTCAAATAAACTTTGCCGTATTTGTTGAAATATTATTGAAATATGCATATTTGTGCGTTTGGGGGCAATTTTCTTTTTTTTCCTTGTCAAAACTCATTTTTCCGAAACTGCTTTTGTTACAAATTGGGTTGATTGTTACATATAGGGGTAACAACCCTATTTGTAACAATTAACCCAATTTGTAACAAATTCGGAAAAATGAGTTTTGACTAGGAAAAAAAAAGAAAATTGCCCCAATTATACAATTATGCATATTTTATTAATATTTCAACAATTACGGCAATTTTTTTGAAAATTAAGTCTTGTTACAAATAGGGTTGATTGTTACAAATAGGGGTAATACAGCCCATCCTGAAACTTCTTTACAACAAATCAACCCATATCAAGATTGCATGACATAATGCATTGAACAAATCACTTGTCCTACATCCTGCTTATGAATATTGTGTACTCAAAAATACTTGTTTTTCTGACGCCAACGATATAATTTGATTGTCGTTTCCGTTGTTCTCGGCAAGTAGCTACACATCACGTCTTCGCTAGAATGTTTTCATGCTCAACGCTGTAATTTTTCGCGGCACTGGCCACGCACAATGCTCCAGACAAGGTTTGCCGATGGCGATGCGCTGGAACGCAGATAAAAGACGCCATTTTTCCCACGCTTTCCGTACGCTTAATCGGAAGGAGGGGACTGGCCCTGCAGAAAATTTCTACGGTGAAACCAACAGCCTGTGGCAAATTCCTTGCCGACAAAATTTCATTAGCAGGTTTTCGTGTACAAATTGATTAACATCCTGCAAAGGAGCCACTGTTGCGTAAATGTACATCCCAATTAACCACATGATACATTACATTCTTTAAGACATCTGAACTCTCTCTCTCTCTCTCTCTCTCTCTCTCTCTCTCTCTCTCTCTCTCTCTCTCTCTCTCTCTCTCTCTCTCTCTCTCTCGTAAACACACCTAAGGTTCCAAGACAAGAAATTGACCTTTTTAAGCTAACAATTCGCTAGTGGTTAATAAGCTCAGAACCCCCACAAGTTATATATTTTCGGAAAGCCTAGATATAGGGTAACATTTTGATTACCGTAGTGTCACCATTGTTTACATAACTATCACGTGACAGGTAATTTGCATAAACTTTTAACAATCGGTTTTCCCTATGTTTTGTCTCAGTGCTTTGAGATATGTGGCTGAATTGTGTGTGAGTGCAAGCTGTTTGAAAGATCTTCAAAACTGTGTCTCCAATTTTTTAAAACACTTCTTAAGCAATTTTCATGCCACAAAAACTTCAAAAGCGGTGAATTTAACATTGCATTCCAGCAAGTTTGAGTCAGATATTTTGAAGTATTGAGGCAAAACATCGAGAAAACCGATTTTTGAAAGGTTTTGCGAATCTCCTGTCACGTGATAGTTATATAAAGAATGGTGACACTGTGGTTACCAAAATATTCCCCGATATCTAAGCTTTCAGAAAATGTATAATTTACGAGGGTTCTCAGCTTATCGACCACCAGAGAATTGTTAGATTAAAAAGGCCTATTTCTTGTCTTGGAACCTTAATTATCGACAAATCATCTGTCGGATCTTTCAAGACAGCGAAGAGGTGATCGAAGAATAAATGCGAACGGTCCAGCAAGAACATGAAAATATTCATAAGCGAAACGATTATTATTTTAGTCGGCGCCTGAGAGTCTTAGCATGGTTAATAAAAAATTAAATGCAAATAGAAATGTAAAGTAAATATACAAAGATTGGTTGTACCTGGCCTATATCCCATCATGACAATAACTGCACTCTTTATTTCGTGATATAATAGAGATTTACAACGGATAAAAACATAATTAGTATTTATGTTTTCATCATCAGTCACAAATATTAGAAAATATGTTTCAAGTCCATTTATGCGTCACCATTGAAATATATCAAAACTTCGTTTCAACAACTAATATAAAGAGAAAGAAAGGATGATATAGTCTAATACAGCGTGCATGGAAGACAGACAGGTAGAGGGACAGACGGGCAGACAGACAGACAGACAGAAAGACAGACTCATACGCCCTGTCCTTACGCATAGTTATGTATTGTCCGTTGTGAAAAGATATCCTAGCAAAATAGCTAAGTTACAGGATCGTTAATCTGGAGATTACGTACTACGTATTCAGTAGCTGCATGAATTGTAAAATCATCTTCTCTCATTTCTACTTACCAGTGACACACAGTTTAAGGTAGAAGGCGTCTCCAAAGTGAAAGACTTGAACTTTTGCTCAAACTTTTCTTAATGAAACTTTCAGCCATTGTACCAAATCAAGAATAAAAATCGGGGGTCTCCGTGCACATTTTTGCAATAGAGAAACAAATTACCTGACATTTACTGATATTTTAAATTCAAGATGACCGCCATCTCTGTGTTAACTTTATAGGGAAGAATAGAATTTTCGATTTCCGTAAAACTAAGATGACTAATATTTTTCTTACTCAAAGAGTTTTAAAATGAGCCTCCACATGTGGTAGATTAGTAAAGAATTGTAAATATTTGAGATTCCAAATATCTGTCCCCGAGGCGCGTTTACACGTGTAACCTCCATAAATGTAATAATCTCCATAAATGTAAATCAACCATAAATGTAATAAAGTGCACCCATAAATGTAATATCAACCATAAATGTAACAAAAATCAACCATAAATGTAATAAAAATATTAACCACAATTGTAATAAATGGTAACCATAAATGTAATAAAAAATCACCCATAAATGTAATACTTGTCAACCATAAATGTAATAAATCTATTTTGTGATCGGAATTGAAGAATTAGCCCTTAAATATTTATCTATGTAATAAGGAAAGCAACTCCAAACATTATTCATTTCTCAATTACTTTGGTGTATTTCGTATTTTTGAAAGTGTATTTTACGTTTCCCTATTTTGTGTACAGAACTGATTGGCCATTGCGAGACACAGCTGTAATATGGATGTCAGTGCAGACTCTACTCCCGAGTGGAGGAGACTTTATAACACTACGATCCTTTAACGCCGTTCTTTCGAAATTTGCCGTACTTTTTTAAATTCATCTTCAATGGATAAATTGTGTGGAATAATCGATAGATTGTCTGTATTCCTATGTTGTCCCACTTGAATTTTGTTCCTTCACTGGGGATACTAGGATGTCTAATTTTGTTCTACTGTGTTCAGGTTAGTGTTCGTATTGTGTTTACTAGATTGAAATATACATATATGTTCTCGTCAACATGTTTTGTGTCATAAGTTTCTGTTATAAGGTTGCATATTTCTCTGTTTTTTGTTCTGAGTCATCTGTCATAAACTTTGTGTGGTATCACTGGTTGACCAAGTAATTTTGACAGATTGATTTTTAGCTATAGTTTCCTTTTATTAACCAACAACTCAGTTTTTTCGAATAGTTTTTAAATGGTTTTACGCCAGTGTTGCTCTTTTTCGTTTTTACTAGTCCCATATTTACTGTAATTTTGTTGTTTTTTAGATTCCTGATGAAGATTCCCTGTGTGGAATCGAAACGTCGAAGTTTTAGAAATAAACTCTATTTTGGAACAGAGTCAGTTTTTTCATCCGCTCAATACTACTCTCAAACCAAGTTTCATTGCCACCTAGTACCTGCTACTGTAGTTGGACTGACACCTGTTCTAAAAACAAACTAATTTTGACGCTGTCTTATTATGTAATTATCAGCGTCTAGAACTGCTGTTCCACTTCCATTATCTAACAGTCTGATCTGTACCTCGCCGTGAGTGTTCTCAAAGTATTGTATTATGTGTTTCGGAAAGGAAACATAGTTTCAGGAAAGTATGTAATAACATAACACTAGTCTTATTAAAGTTATCATTTACTCAAGGCATTGATAAACAAATGATCACATATGCAAGTTTAAGTTTATTACATTTATGGTTGAGTTTTATTACATTTATGGTTAATTTGTTTATTACATTTGTGGTTGCGGGTTGTTACATTAATGGTTGACTGTTTTATTACATTTGTGGTTGATTTTATTACAATTGTGGTTGATATTACATTTGTGGAGATTATTACATTTATGGAGGTTACATTCTACCTTAACATTCGTTTCAGCTGTGACATCACGTACGCTTGTTAGGGGGCCACGCGTTGGTACAGATGATCACCACGAGAGGTTAAATACGGAGCTCATACAAGAACCGGGGGAATGCACAGGGCTTGTAATTACCTGAAAGTTAGCTAATTTAATGCCAAAAAGATAGGATGTTGACCGCTTTAAATAGATATAAATGCACTCGTGTCTCTAAACAGCAATGCTCAGTCGATCGAATAATGATTCAATTCTCCAAACGTTTTAGAATTTAAAACGAACTTGAAGAAATAGATGCTGATTGTGAGAAATGTCTGAGAAGACTAGGAATTTGGATTTCCATTGTTTAGTACAGCTATGGCGGGAAACAAAATTTCATAGCCATGCACCTACGTTGAGGGTCATCGCGAGCCAACTGCAAAACGTTCCACAATGTAGTGCCATCATCCTTACACAGACAGACCTTAAATTTTCATTTTTTTCCCGATATAGCGCTTGTCAATACGTTCACAAAATAGACACACATATGTCAAACTCCTTTGAATAGATCGTTTTCACT
>NC_091948.1:21770294-21847794 GCF_041260155.1 Ptychodera flava | reverse complement strand
GAATCTATCGAACGTATAATCACATTCTATACGGGCCAAGCCCGAGGTTCTCAACACTTTTGTGACCTATCGATTTTAATTCACGCTGTTCGCCGACAAACCATACGTGTGATCTCTTATGTATCTCCATGTTTCCGATCTTCGACCTTTTGCTGTGTTGCTCTGCTATCGGTTTTTTTTACTTTCTGATTCACTCGAAATGCTGGCATGAAGAATATTGCTAATGGTAACACACTTTTCAGCACGTGCGCATCTGCGATAACCTTTCACCCGTGTTCTTTGATTATCGGAACGTCGTTTGATACTTTACACAAATCTCGAATTATACCAGACAGAATGGGATAAGTGATTTTAAGTACTCGCTGACGACGAGGCCTGTACAGAAAGCATGCTCGGAGAATCACCCAGCGATAAATAAGTACAAAGTAATACCTATAAATGTTCTCCTTTAAAAGCTACCGTCACGAAAATTTTGGTACGATGTTTAACAAATCAAATCGTAAAGCGTACAATATGAAAACCCGAAAAGGACATTTCGAGAAGCGAATGATATAAAATTTATGTCGTGCATACAGCATAATTTCCCTCGCTGCCGATAGACATTTTTATTTTTTGCTTTTTGGAATTATTCCTTGTTATATTGACTTTTTCACAAGTAGGGGGTCAATCTTTATATTTTATGGCACACACTTATGTTCTTTGACTTCGTTTGTTTGTCCTCAGTGGGTACTTGAATTGTAATGTCTCCAGATTCTTTGGCAAATATTTGTCTAGTCATGTCGAAGGCTGGTTTGACCTTGGGGTCTGAGCAAGGGAGTTTCTGACCTGTCATCAGTGCATCCTGTCTATTTCCAAGGTTAAATGGGCAAGGCTCGATGGATTGGACTTTACGTTGACACAATCTCCCGTGGTACAAGTTCTATAGTTTTTATCATTTTTTTTCCTTTTGGGGTAATAAGACAGTATTTATGCATCTACAAATATCCGACGCCTTTAGGCGAAATGAAAAGATATATTTTCTGAAACTAGTAGTACGCTAAGAAGGGGGAGAGCGAACGAGAAATATGGAATTAGGCTGAGTGTGTGAATGTCTGCAGTACTGCTCAAAATTTATCGTTCTTATAGCTGGAAACTCCGATCCTGATGAGTTCAAAATTCAGCAACGTCAGAGACAAATTTGCGTCCCATATTGAGCTTTGCGAACTGACTCAGTGATGTGAAATGTTTCAACTTCACTTTTTAGACCGATTTTTCTTTCTATGACTCGCACGTAGGTATAACTGAATCTGTATGAGTGTCTTTGAAAATCAAACTGGCAGCGTACGAAAACAGAAGACAGAATTTCTAAATCTTTCAGGGGTTAACTCAAAGAGAAAGCCAACCAAAACGGATCTGTATTATCTCCTTCAGCCTGTGAATTATTAAATGTACGGCAAAGAATCGATGTATTTTGCTGGCATTTTCCTGTCCCGGAAATATCACATGGACGATGAAAGGTTAGTTTATGAAATCAGCTTTTGCAAAAGTGACCCGCCGCAAGACAGGTTTGTTAAAAAGCGACCCTCCCCGAGGACAGTTTTCTAAAAAGTGACCCCTAAAATTCGCTGGCCCGACCTTGTAACGACTGAAGGCTCCTTAACTTGGTCATAATGGAGTCACATGCATCTTAAGCCAGTAAGACACATTGCAAATCTTGGGCTGTAATTATTTTTCATTGTCTTTAATTTGTCTTCAGTTGACGCCTGAAAGGCTAAACTTTCGCGACTATCTAACATTAAAATATGCTACTGCCCTTTCGTGCTTTAAAAAATGATAAAATTCTCTTATACACCCACCTGTGACTCGCGCCGATAGGAAATCTGTAATCCAAAATTACAGGATATTTACTGTAATCGCACAACCCCGCGATATCATTACTCTTTTTTATCAGAGAAAAAGTTGAAGACGGATGCAATTATGGAAGAAGGTTATATATAGTCTTATCATCTGAACAGGAATGCTTGGCGACATCAAGCATGGTTACGTGGCTATCAGCTGGCTACGTGACCATGACTTCGGGGCAAAACTACCTCTGTGTTTCCTGGATTCAGGGAAATTAATTTCAAGTTGCCGCAATGATTTCCTCCCATGTTCCCTTACCTTGACTCGATATTCGGGGTTCCATTAAATAGATCTAGTTCACGCAAAGTGAGCGAGACAGTGCTCAAGGACGGGAAGTGAAAATTGGAATCGGGCTCGTAAAGGAGTTCAACATTTTCATTTCTGGACGCTCCAATATAATTGAAGGGTTTTTTTTTTCATTTTCACCGTTGTCTTTTAATGGATGTCGTTGCACTCATTGTCGGGATAAAGCAGTTGATGTAGACAGACAGAAATACTTTGATTGGGTGCACGTAATTCCCAGGGAGACCCAATTAAACCTGTTATCGTTCACGAAAACATAAAATTGCAATGCAACTCGTCCAACGACACTGATAGCCGAGATAAGTTTATTCCATTTTTTTCTAGGACTTCAGTTGCCTCGTATTTTTTGTGACGAGAGTACTACACGATGACCTAATTTATTTTCGCTGAAATATGCATTTAATGAACCCATTTCTTGGAGCCGATACCTCTGTATCACAAGCTATATCTCTGCTTGCTAGGAGGCTTGGCCCGTCCTGATAATTTCCATGACAACTACCAATCAGGAGGCTCGAGATAAGCCAGGGGTAACTTAGTACACGAGTAAGATCCTAAAAGTGTGCGCGTCATTCAATTTATGTCATGAGCCGATGAAAATGTCGAGGCTGAGCATAAAAGAAGGATAGTGTCTTACATTTACAGCGATTTAACACATTTTGAAACTTTTCAAGACGGATGACTGGCAATCCTGAATGTATAATTATAAATACGAAAAACCCTCAAAGGCGTACCTCGTCGATATGTCACCGTATATGATATTACAGACAGATCACTGGTAAGAATAACAAACCTCTTGTAAATTTTATATAAAAACTGAAGCCATGACTCGATTGGGAAGGAGCAACCGTTATTGGAATGTATGTAGTTTGGCGGCAACCTAGAATGGCTTATAAGCGGACGAGAAATGTTGCTCTAATTTGCAGACAATAAATAATTCGAAATGCACAGTCACTGAGCCAATGGTGGTGATATTCTTTAAAAAGCACTAACTTAAAGCTGAAATATATGTTGTTACGAAGATGCTGAATACTGTTAACTCTTCCAGCCATCTTTAACGGCCCCTTTTTATCAAAACAACAAAAGAATGAGAGAATATGCTGGAAGGCAAGTACTCCCCCTTTTAAAAATGTCTGATATGAATTTGTTGCCTTTCACTACAGACACAGATGATGAATTCCGTCAAAAGTGCCTGGCAAGGATGAATGGCTGTTTCAACAAAGCTTGAACACCAGACTACTTAAAATGTACAACACCGAATCAGAATGGGTTTTATATGATTGCAAATACAATTCAAATGAGAATGTTTCTCTCACCTGAAGGCATAAATTGAAATATTGAATTTGTGATCTCCCGCGTCTACGAACCTTGCATCCGCGCGTAAATCATGCCTTTAATTGTTGATGAGTTGTTGAAGGAAAAAACAGTCGTCGTATTCCCTAAATTATAACCCGTTATTTTATCATCTTTTCATTTTCAACACGACCGCGTGGCCTTCCATCAATATTACGTCAAATGAATCTGTATATTGAGTCAATGTGGAGAAAGGCGAAAGCGTAATGGTTACGTGGTACGCATGCGCATTCGAAATAACTTTACTATGGAAACGCCGCTGCCGGCATTGATGTGATGAATAACGTTTTATATTTGGGAGTGGGGAAAATTTTATTTTTTTTAGGCTGCAAATAATAATTCAATTTCAAAAGATCTTACCCTATTTTTGTTTTGTCTGAGCTGTAGCACTTTGCGTTCACGTAACTATCCGTGGATTCCATTTCAGAGAAACTAACCGATGTGTGTTCATTTCCCATCCAAATTCCCTCCATTAGTTAATCAGTCAATACTATTTCCTAAGTAGGGGACTATTTTGTCACTAACTGAACAGCGAATTCCGTGCCTCTCTTGTCTTATGAGCTGCTAATGGGATGATAGGTCGGACCAGTGATCTCGTGCGTTCGCAATCTCCAGCAGGCACAAATAACTGCGATTACAGTACGCAAACAGATACAGACCATTGGCGGACTAAAAACTTATACGTAAAATGATGAAGTATCTAGACCGGCGTATTGTTTAAACACAACGGAAGAGAGTCCTTCAGTACACATTAGTGCAGACATAAGTGTGCAGTATGCCATCTTATATATTGATTTTCATCTTAAGTTCAGGTTACGTTACATTAACGATTTGTGGGGACGTGACCCAGCTGTATGATACGTCAAAAGAGAGAGAAAATTATCATGACTTGTTCCTCTGGAGTCGATGCCAGGCTCGAAATCATCTCTCTAAACGAGATTTCGGAACATATTTCTGGTTGTTGAAGATGGACAGACAGTGGTCGGGGCTTTCGAAAAAGAAAACACTCTCAGTGCATTGTGGTTTTTGCTCGCAAGTGTTGAAAGCAAGTAGACTTGTCGGAGAAATAGGCTCAGTTTAAGTCGAAGAAAATGAAACAGAATTGTTTTTTTAGTAGCAAGTGTGCAAGAAGATCCGCCTATCTGGAGTCAAGAAGCAACTAGTTTCAACTGGATGTATACGCTTTTAGCGTAATCCATTGAGTAAATCGTATATTAAATCGTAAATTATATTCTGATACTGTACATATCGGTTGACAAGTTTCAATCAGTCGGTATTGTGCAGTTTACCGTGCCTGGATTTTTTAGAATTAATTTAGGTAACTGTATATACCTTTATTGCGCTCTTTGGATCCAGTGAAGTTGTTGCGCATTGTGGAAATTTGATGATTGGATCGGATTTTTTTGTCACTGTAATAAAGCAACCGAGATGGGTATTCCACACGCAACAATGTTACGTATTTACTGCAGGGATCAACAACGATTCAGTGACTACGTTTCCGTAATTGGGGTCAATTACAAATCACCGTGACTCCGGCATCAACCAATGGCGCGTCGGCGGGGACGTCAATACCTAGTTATCCTGCAAAATGTCCATAAAGTGCAATACCATGAAAGTTTACGCACGTGATTGGAGTTGATATCGGTGATTGTTAGGAAACCAGACACACGGGGACAGCGCATTGATTTCAAGAGTGACTTCTCACGACTGAAACGGTAAACTGCAGTGAAGTACGGTACTGCCACGGAAGCTAAAAGCAACGTAATACACAGCAAGCTCGTGTAAGTGTCAATATCACACGGAATTTTCCCACGCTGTTGAGTTCTGAAACCCTTCTTGCCATATCTGAAAATTATTAAGGTGCAAATATCACGAGAGTAATCCAACAAGCAATCTGTTAAAGGACTCTGTAAAGCTGAAGCCATCGTCGCAAAAAAGCCGGCCTGGAAATCATGTGATCGTTCAGAAGCACATAATTATTCAACGCTGTTCACGTTTCTACCAACTGAACAGTGTAATTGGTCTTTCGGAATTTGCCAGGTGGTGTGATAAATCTAGTTCGGATGTAACCTACTTGAAGGTTTACCTTATATTAGAATGCTTTAGTTAGACTTAATCCAAGTCTGTGGGCATATTATTTCATCAAAAAGAATGAATTGAACGACTAAACTTCAGCAGACTGTCGCACTACATGGAAGTTGTAGGCTGTTTTGTAGATCATGGATTGAACGCCTTGGCAAGCAAGTAGTTCAGCTGCCGGGAAAAGCCAGGCGACTGGGAGCCAGTCTATGCTAACGTGCGAAACAATTAATACAATATCATATGACATTTCAACTGTTAAAAAATCGAAATAAAATGATGCTACTGAATGATTAAATTGAGCATAAAAAATAACAAAAGCAAGCATAAAACAGAACTAAATATCACATGATATTATGGAACAAAAGTTCTACTGCATGAACGCCTACACGTAAGTAAGCAGTGGAGTGAAATAAAACATGAAGATACATAAATGCTGATTTCATTTTCGGCAAGTCAGATATTCCCCATTCGATTTAAAATAGTTGCATCATCAATAAACAAGAAAACCGAAATGAAAGCAAAGCGCAACATGATAAGAATGATGATCAATAGATATTTCGCCAGATTACTGTCTTGAAGATGAACAAATATAATGGTGTATGAATAGTCCGTTCGTTATTCCATCTGAAACTGGAAGGATTCTACTGTTTTGGAGATGTTCAATTTTTTCTTGCGAAACCACTAAAATTCCCACGTCATCGTTGCTTCTGCGTATGTGGAATTCAGTTATGTGGAACGTGATTCAATTTGAAGGCCTTCGTGGTTCAGTTCCTCTCATAGACTAACACATAGCAATGATTTATATCTGTAAAAACATATTAAAACGCCTCTGTAACAGCTAGGATGGCTATTATTTTTCTTCTTAAATCTGTTTCAATAGAAATGCAATATCACTCTTTATAACCACGTGCTATTTCCCATCGCAGAAAGGAAAGAAGCACCACAAAGCAAATTACGACAACGTTGGTGTGAAATCAACATCGGCGACAGCAGTTAAAGTGAAATCCGAATTTAGATTTATGGGCTTTATTATTAACAGCGACGGAGACAACAGTAAGACCGTGATTTCTGACTTAAAGTTGTCAGGCTGGTCATTCAAGTACATAGTGTTAACTCGGTGTTCGATAGCGTTGGAACAGGTGATTATAAAGTTCACGTCTCATCCAGGATAAATATGATTTTATTTTAATTAAATTATGAGATAGATGTTGTTTTCCTCTATTTCCTAGAACACTGTGGTAGGTAGGTTTTCTAAACCCAAACGCAGTAAATTGACGCTGACCAGATTAACGACTTTTTAACAAACACAAATGGCACGGCCGTACAATGCAAGTAGCATTATACATTCTGACTGTTGCCGAATGGCCAAAGTCGGTCTACTTTAGGAACTGATATTTAAAAACCGCCAAATCTGCTGCTGAGCGTCAGAGGATAAACGCAGAGTCCGTCAGCGCTTCCATCTGCGCCAGGGCTCTTTAGTGGCCGCTCATCGACGTGATAGGACAAGTACGCTCCTTAAAATGAGTGAAATATCCGAAATATTCAAGACGAAATTGCTCAATTATTGGAACTTGTAGGATGATGTAACAGTAAACGTGATCAATCACTCGCTAACTGAATCTATACTCCTTAAAAGAACACCGCTCAAAGAATTTATTCTGGGCAAGTGATTACGCACCCACATGTATACGTCGCATCACATTACGAGTTTCTCCCGGGCCACGGCTCTAACGTCATTAGTTTTCAGAGCGAAGTTCTGCTATTCTAAGTAAATACCAGCCGCAATACTCTGCTCATCTCACGTTGCAGGTTTTAAATCGTGGCTCTCCCTTTGCACGGCATTATTTGATGCTATACTGGTGAACATCTTAGAGTACAACCCGATTGATGCGGCGTTTGTGATTTACACAGTTGAACGCAAATGTCTGCTAGACTTGTCAACGTTTTTAATGGTAGCGCTTCGGTCGATAAATTCTTCCTGGTTTAAACGACTTACTATTCAGCGCTCTTGTCTATAAACCAAGCCTGACGACAGATCATAACCGTACATCACGGGGCGGCCATGAAATTGCATTTTTGCCATGTCAAACAAACTTCATTCCGCTGCTGTTATAGCGGCGAGGTGTTTTCCGGCGAGAATCGTTTGATGAAATGCAATTTCATTTATTTACGTAAGAAAATGAGTTCCTGATCCGCTGAAAAGGCCGTGATGTGGCTGAGTTAGATCACCATTGTCGGAAAGACACGCACCCTTTTATGACATTTGGACTCAAATTTTCCTTTGAACAGTTGGAGCGAAGCATTGATAACTCTAGCAAGCGATCTTATTCCACACAAGTTTGGCAGATGGTTGACAATTAAATAACGGTGTTGTACAAAATTGCAGATTATAACACAGAATCAGCACTTCTACCGAGCATCAGTCCGTCATTGTCTATATAGATGGGTTAGAATGCGCCTCGGGGACAGATATTCGGATCCTCAAACTCTCACAGTACTTTTTTGATCTACTACTTGCGGGGGTTCATTTTGAAGCTCGTGGAGCGGTTTAACTTTTCACCGGCTTATTTTTGTAAAAATCGAAAACATTTTTTTTACTCGTGGGGGTAACACAGGAATTGTGGCCATTTTGGATTTCAAGAGTAAATAACTATAGGGAGCATCGTTTTTCACGGCGAGGGGGAGATCGATGGAATTTAAGCTACAAAAGAAATGCAAAAAAGCAACCCCCTCCAAATTAATTTTCTACAATATGATTCCCCAAAATCGTCAATCGTAAAATATGATCCCCCCCCCCCCTAATTATTCATCTGATTAGATTCTTTAACCCTTTGTACCCGAAGACCCTGGGGTGGAGTTGACATTTGGAAGTTCTATGTGGCATGACGTCTGGCTTCTGAAATAATCAAAGATTGTCCCCCATAACCATATATTTTTAGAGTCACCATAAAACACTTTCCTAAAAATATGCAAATTATGGTCACATGACCTCATTGATATTCAAAATGGCCGACAACATATAAAAATTTGTACTTTATTTCCGCATGTTTGTTTATTTTCATAGGAGATCCTCATTTATTCATCATTTTCCATTACCAAACCATTGGTTTCGGTCAAATTAGCATAGACTGACATAAAATTGTGAAAAAAATTGTTAAAATACACCGATGTTTTTTTGTTCTGACTTACGAAGTGTAATGTAAGCGAAGGCCCTTTTTGCGTCATGTGCATAAGTATAAAAAGGTTGGCGCCTCAGAACGCAACACTGTCGATATTTATGATGTCGCTGTCTTTTTTCATTGTCTGAGGTATCTATGTCGTCCCCATGCCCTCTTTTTTCAATCTAATAACAGCTACTCTGAAGAAAATAAAATAGAAATGCCTGCAGTATATTGTGTTTTCAAGAACTGTATATAAAATCTAGTTTACTTTCCTATTTTGTTTTCTGGATTTCAAATCATATACAATACATGTCATTCTGTCTTCACTTGCACTTTTATTAACTATCAAACAAGTTACCCTGAAGAAAAGAATATAAATATGTCCACAGTATATTGTTTCAAAGTATTTTGTGTAAAGCC
Source organism: Ptychodera flava (assembly GCF_041260155.1). Lineage (NCBI taxonomy): Eukaryota > Metazoa > Hemichordata > Enteropneusta > Ptychoderidae > Ptychodera > Ptychodera flava. The sequence goes on along the minus strand of NC_091948.1, from coordinate 21,838,597 downwards.
CCTTTTTACATTTCGTAAAACGTCCCCTTAAATTTTATACTTGGAGACAAAAATTAGAAGTATGTACATCTTCACAATATCTCATCTGATACTGATACAGAGTCACTGGCATACTGAATCATTAGTTGACAGAAAATAGACTTGCTTACCTTCCATCAGTCAAAGTGACTCATCAGAACCTTGTAGTACGAAAGATACAGTTTACCTCAGTGAACTTGACAGTCAAAGTGACTTGTCAGAATAACTGATCAAAAAATCGGTGTTCTTATAACACCATATTTTAAAAAATTGGAGCTATTTTCCCAGTTTTCAAAGTTTTATGAAAGTTATATCGTGAACATTGCCATAGCACTTATTGCTCCTTGTCAACCTGACAAATTTTACTTTTGTGAACAAAACTGCTCTTTTCTATTTAGTATCACCTATTCAGACAGAATAAAGCCATGTTCGTATGCTGTTTCATATACTTTTCGGTCAATTTTGTCGTTTTTGACCCCGACCTCTTGATTGTAAAATTTGACCCTCCAAAAAACTGTTTTGTAAAAGTCAAACCCCCCCGATTTCCAACCCCCTCCCCCTAAAAGACAAATGCTCCGCTCCCTTGTTGGGTGTTTGGTTTCGCTTGTATCTAATTTCGTGCCCCTTGTTACGAAAGTTAATATTCATTTAAAGTTTCCTCTGTAAATTGTTTGGGGGAAAGTTTAAGTTTCACAATTTCAAGGCGCGTATTACCTAAAGCGATAAAAACGTAATTTCTTCTCACAGTATGTAGTCGTTCACTTCCAAGATGTGTCAGGATGAGAAATATTTATATTCCCTGCATCTCGACACTGTGTGAGAAGAGCCTTCGGCTCAACAGTCTATCGAGTTTAAATAAAGTCTAATAATAATAGTCTAATAATGAGAAAGCAGGAAACATCAATAGGAAGGGGTAACGCTTGTCGATTTAGCCTTTCTTATAAACCAATTTGTGTTGTGATCGATGAAGCTGTTTGTACTTTGATAATTGTAATCTTTCATCACACTCGAATCGGTTAAATGACACAACAATTTTGCAAATCCGACGCTGCAATCGAACACAGTTTGGTGAGCTAACTTTTAGTCAACTTTCTCGTGACTGAAAATGGCCTCCCGCTCTTTGCGCATGCGTATAACTTAGACATTACTTTGCCATTCATAACCGCCGACGGATTTTTTCGATTTTGATTAGGTTTGATTTATTTGGCAAATTAATAAGTACAAATAAAGAGAATAAACCCAAAAAGCACTGAAAGCAACAATTAAAAATTACTTAAAACACACGTACAGAATTACATTATAAAGTAAACGCGTATTTCCCTTGTGGTCATAAAATTGAAATACTAGACAAAAAGGTCACTTTACCAAAGTAACTCTGACTAAAACTAGCAGAAAATAAACAATTTCAAAACGACAAATGCATTTTTTACAGTCTTCATTAGATGAGAGGCTAATTGAATCTAATAATAATCTAAGCTAATAATAATCGATCGAATGAAGACGAACTATATCAAAGCTATGTTGCATTATATTTATGATGCATAATTGGTGAGAAATGTACAACTACATCCCGGATGTCCAAGGCCGCAGGCAAATTAGCAAACTGTATACCAGGGAGAAATTTTCAAACAGTAAGTAGATTGTCATACCAATTTAATAAAACAGTTGCGCTTTTTATGTGGTTTGACTCCAATAGTCGGTTTTTAGTTAAGACTGCATGATATATTTCCAAACTAGGATGTAAATGAAATGGACGAAGTGGGTGGTGGAGATAATATCTGGTATATTTTTTAACACCTAGCTCTAAAGGTCATCAGACAAATTCCATTGCCACCCCTCCTCTGTGATCTCGTTACCAAGTAACATTTTGACGACCGCTGGCCATAAAATGAAAATTGCATGCATAGAGTCATTACGCTCTGTACGTTGGTCTGCTCTACAGATACAATAACTAAACTGTCAACCTTCTCCGAATGCACATGTAAGGATGCATTCACAAACACCTCTGGAGGGGGTGGCGGGAGATTCCAAAAAAGTTCTCAGATTTTTTCAAATACCCTCCCCCTAACAAACTCACAATAAGTTCAAGTCCACCCCTTCTGACTTGCTATAATTTTGAAGTCCCCCTCAAAGGAAGGCAAAATGTGGCCGATACAATGCTCCGTCCAAAATATCAAATCATTATACATGAGAGTCTATCGGGCAGACTATTAACATCTTCCCTATAAAAATATGTCAGATCTTTACATTTATATGTGTGTGATAAGTCATGTAAATGTACTTGCTTGAAGTGGCAGGTAAAAAATGCATGTGTGTAACCAAAAAAAATGATTTTTGGATTTCATCGATAATGTTGATTCACAAACACGGTAGTCTATGAGAAAACTATGAAAGCGTATTTTCCAAATAAAACTAGCATCTATAGACGTTTAATAACTGATATAAATGTACTTGATTAGCATGGCGTATTTACAAGTGCACATGTGTACAAGAAATTTGATTTTGGAATTTCACCGAAAATGTCGATCCACTATACATGGGAGTCTACGACAAAACTGTGAATATTTTTTTCCCAATTAAAAACATGCACTATTTGTGCATATATGGACCCTGAATAATTGACATAATTGTACTTGATTAGAAGAGGGTGGTTACATGTGAATTTGTGTACAAGAAATTTGATTTCGGAATTTCGCTGAAAATGTGGATCCACTATACATTGTAGTCTATGAGGAAACTATGAATAATTTTTTACAATACAAAACTAGCTAAGTTTAATCTTTTAGTGATTATAGAGGACAATTTTGCACAACACTGGAGTTGGGTAAGTAGATATCATGACAACCGAAATCTTTTGCCTCAAGGTGGCTGCTTGGATTAATAAATTGTTTTAATATACCCTAAAACTTGCGCCCGAAGGGCGCGCCGAAAATTGAAATGGACGGAAATAAAAGAGCCAGAAGTATTTGAAAAGGAATTTGATATTCAATAAATTTTCAAGTCCAATGCCAATTTAGTTCAGACCCCTGGCATGTTGTACATTGTGTCAAGCCCCCCCCTGATATCTCCCGCCTCCCCTCCAGAGGTGTTTGTGAATGCAACCTAAGTAGTTCCCTTCTTTAGTCATCTTAGCAAATGTACTTAGTGTTTACTTGGTGTTTTGGATAAAGAGCAAAGACAAAGGCTAAATGCTTTAATTTAAAAGAAGATTCTATGTCAGTCTACAGTGGCAAGCACAAGTGTATTTCAAAATGGTGATCTACGGTAACTATCAATTTTCAAATATCAACAAATTAAAACTGAAGTGAGTACACTTTTGTGAACAATTGCGAGTCTAACAGAAACGAAGATCAGATAGATGTTTTCTCTACTCTGAAATTAAATGACAGACATGGCTAAACCCTAGGTTTAGGTGACAATAAGAGACGGTCAAGCAAAACCCCTGTAGTATGCTGTTCTTGCAACAATGGTTGCTTGCAGCTGAAATAAAAGGGACTTGGTGATTGGTTGTGCCTTTTGACGCAGCAGTACATACCAATACTTGACCACCAATCACATGGCCACAGGCTCAGAGGCGGTCCTGGGGCTGAATGTGAACCTAGCATGGACAAGATTAGAAAGGATTTATAAAACATATATATTTCCAATGTCATACAAGGCAATCTGTGTGCCTAACTGCTTGAAGGACCAAATAATTTTGGTCTCTCGTATGACATAAAAATGTTCACGCTCCCTCCCTCGCCGTCTCATTTCATGCCCTCCTTCTTTTCATTTCCGTTTCTTCTGCTCGAAAAACATCCCTCAAGCACTACTGCGATATATATAACTTTAGCAATCGATGACAAATGCAGGTTTTTGACCGCACGGGCGTTTCAGGTGGCCGGCAATCTACTTCACATCGCCGGTTTTCATGGAATTCGGAGAAAATGGAACTAATTGATTACTCCCGTTCGGCAGTACACTCAAAGTTCGATGGATATCAAGTGACTGACTGTAAATAAAGACAGATTAAGACGATTGATGACTTCATCGATCGACGGATTGATTTATACGTCTGTCTGTTTATTATCTTGAATCGGTCGATACTCATGCAGCTCAACTCATGTGACTGTCGACAAGTAGGATTTAGAAACAGCCGACAATGGAACGACATCGTCCTATTTTTATGACAAAGTTTGATTTGTTTATTAATTGTAAGGGGTCAGTCGTATACTTGGCGTCGGAACTGATCGTCTGGCAACACAGAAGATACCTCTTTTACCTGTAGCGAAATAGTTCGCACTATAGCTTTCACATTTGATTGGCTTCACACTGCATTAGTACTCGCAGCAAGCTGATGCATAAAATTCGTCGAAATGGTATCGTCTGATCCTTACAGGCAGTATCAAAATCGTATTATAAACACGTGTCGTGTTTTGTTTTTTTGGTGAATTTTTCAAACTAGTTTCGATACGTTGCGTTCTGATGTCGTGCCAACGACATGTTGATTGCAAAGAGCAGCGGATAAACTAGACATTGTCGTGATAAGTCAGAAGTTCACGACCTCAACACAAAAGCCAACGCGTACGTTCAACTTATGAAGTTTGGCCTCGAATAAATTTATTTATCGAAAAAACAGCGATGAAAAGACACACCGAGCTTCATGTGTCTGCTTACCGTGTGAACTGTAATCATAGTTTCCTATGACAACAACTTGGAGAGTAATATACTGAATAAATAATTTCTTTGCTTCGACGAAGATTATGAGAATTAAAGAATATTCGAATCGTCAGCAAATATATGACGTGAGTTTATATACCTGTAGTTGTCGCAAATAGCAACAATGAGGACGTTGCTAGGAAACGAAATAAATGAAACTGTGGTAATGTTCCCTCATCAACACTTTATAGTGAGATTAGAGTTTTTTTGAAATGTACAGTCTATCAGGTGATTACGTAATGTTAGATATAAAACATATACCGGGGAACGTGCAATTTAACATCAATCCAATAATAACAATTTTCTCACTTATCTCAATATTGATCGGCTTCTGCGGAATTTCTAGCGACATGCGGCGCTTGCAATACGATTAACTTTTCAATTTGGCAACTATTTTGAAGTCACACATTTTACAGACATAGGTCTTCGACCGGATTGAGCCTAACGTCTGTATAGCATTTTATGATAAAGTACTACGTGCGTATCTCTTGGAGATGGTTCGCCGTAACAAAAAGCAGTCAATAATAAATAGAAATTGAAAGTCAACCACTCCACATAGATTGTAGTTGTCTATCCCTCTGTCCTGTATCATCAATACTTGCAAATCTTTCCACTTGCGGTGGCAGAAACTGAACAAATCATAATTAAAAAATCAAACACTGAACTGCTACATTCAATTTCGGATGCCCAACTGCTGCAGTCGATTGTGGTGTGTAAATATTAATTTACACTTTAATCTGCAAGGAGGTGGATCAAAGACGAGGCTGCGAGGAAATCATGTCACGACAATAGCAAGACGTTGGTTCTTCAATATTTTCGCCCGCAATTCCGGCTCACAAATAACGCCCCGGGAATCTGTTTGTTGTTTTGTCCGCCAAGTCGATTTGCCGATGCAATACTTTGATGAATTGAAGGATTAATCATAAACTTTTCTCATTTATTTATCGCGATTTTTATTCGAGTGTCGTCGTTTCGTCATGTACGAAATGAAACATCTAAATGTGAATAGATGGGTTAGCCTTAGTTTCTCATTATTGGCGAGATTTCGCGCGATTGAACCAACGACAATAGATGGTGACCACGGGGTGTTTATTAAAACTTCAGGCTTTCACGTTCGTTGAATCGAGTTTGTCGCGTTCCTTTGTATTTGTCTCGTAACGGTAAATTAAATACACCGACGCGCTAGAGATTTCTATAGACTTGCAATCCCTTCGCCAGAAGCGTCTAGTCTCTGTATGGAGACTAGTGAAGCCAGAAGTATGTGTGAGTGAGGACTTCTTGCGTGCAGTCACCCGCGTCATCTTGTGATACGCAGGATGTAAAGACCGGTAGCTTGTTGAGTAAATCTGACAACGACGACTTGTACTTAATGATTTTAAGAAGGTCAAGTAAGTCTGGCTAAAATAAAATCGGGGAAGACCATATTCGTTGTTACTTGTGATTTCTTTTTCTATCATATATATACATATATATATATATATATATATATATATATATATATATATATATATATATGTATATGTTCACTTCAGGATTGACTGGAGTGACAAAGTTATCTTGTATAAATCGTTCTGCGGAATGATCTCAACCAGCGAGTACACCTACATATCATATATATATACATATATATATATATATATATATATATATATATATATATATATATATATATATGAGAGTGTACTCTCAACCAGCGAGTACACATATATTATATATATATGTATATATGTATGTGTGTGTATATATATATATATATATATATATATATATATATATATATATATATATATATATATATATATATATGTATATGTGTGTGTGTGTGTGTGTGTCATAGTAACCGCGTGTAGAGACAATGCCTCGCATTAGCGTATGAACCATTCAGCTTATCTACTTTGAAAATCACATTCATGTTGTCGGGTTTTCAAGTTTCGGCGACGCTGGTTAATCTGCGCCGTCGGCACGGATATTGTTGGTTTTTAATTAACTTCGTATTTACGTCCCTGTACGTGCTTTGGCAATCTGGCAATTCACTCCAGATGTTGCGGCTTATGCAGACAGTGCAAGTACTAAAAATAATCTTGATTTAAATGTAATATGCGTTTTAACTCTGGAGAAAGACTCTCATGTAAGCTTTCCGGTAACCAAAAACGATAAGTCTGTTTGAGCATGGTGTAACATACTGTTTGGTATAGGTTGGAATTGTCTGAATGTGTAATCTTCTGGGCTGTAAAATTATCAATGTTGTTGTTGTGGCCGTTGCTGCCATGGTTGTTTTCATACTCTTTAGCGGTGCCGTCGATAATTCACATAACACATTTATATCGCTGTTCTACTGCATATCGCCGATCATGTTTGCAGTGTTCAGTTGTTCCGTATTTCTACGAATTGTACGCTCAAGTTTTGTTTCTCACGTGGCTTGCTTGGGTACGCGCATCTGCAGGAGCGTATCAGGCTAAAGACTGTCGGATATACGTGAAGGCAGACGTTACACCCGGTGCTATCACTAATGAGTGGTTCAAGATGATCATTATTGTTATTGTATGTTTCTATATGTCCCTTGGACCTGGTGAATTATTTATTTACCTTGAATGATACAGATTATTGGACCTGTTTTGATGTGTACATAACATGTGTCATCTTGAAACTGACAGGTGACAGGGTTTATCAAAGAAACCATAGTTCCCGCCCCCAAAACATATTTTGCTTCAGCGATGAAAACTTTCCGGAATAGATCCTCCTCCTCAGATCTGCAGATCTGAGGTAGAACTTAAAAATTAAGATTTGCATGCATATAGCTTTTGACGTTGTCTACAAGTGTTAACACGTCGTAATAACATTATGGGCTGAGGTCTGACCGTTCGCCCCTACATTGTCAACATTAACAGTACATACTATCATGTTTTTGTCAGCCAAAAGCACTGGAGATCTGGTCAGTTAAACCTTATGGGTGCACCAAAAGAACATAGGGCTAAATCTTTATTTTGAAAACAGAATGGTTTTCTTAGGGGGCCTTCCATGACTTTGTAAAGCAACTGTGCCCCTTAAGATTGCTTTGATTTGCAAGATTGTTAAAAATGGGCCGACTTTCTCCATCTTGCCACTTTTAAATGGCGATTTGTGAAGGTAAGCAGTGTACGGTCGTGCCCTACAGCAGCCATGGCAAGCAAAACTACAATGTAAGAAACAATTTATCTTGCATTTTACCTATCAATCTGATGTGGTAAACAAGAGGAAAAGGAGCAAACTTTCCGACATTTTCCGACAACTTTGAAATCACAGTATTTGCTTGCAAGAGAAGAGATTATTTGACAAAAACAATATATTCTTGTATTAATCAATAGTAACCTAGAGGGTTGGAAATGTTGGAGTGAAAGATAGAAGACATAACTAGAGCTATCCGAAACTTAAATACCCCTTTAGTTCGTACACAAAAATGCGATTCCAGTAATCTTCACTCGCGACCATTTTTTGTGCTCGTCACTTGTCCTATGACTTTATCAGCCGGGGCGACGCAAAACAGAACGGGCCATATGAAGAAATCTTTCCTCGGTGTTTGATTTTGTTCTTGAAACGGTCGCAAAGTCGTAGCGTCGCTGGTATAAAACTCGACAAAGCACAGCTGGTTTACGTCACACCCGCCTTGAGAGATGTCACGTGATTATCGGCACTGCACTTTTTAATGGTTAATCGTCTGTTCCGGGTTAGTATTTGCTGTCCCCTTTTATCAAATTTACATTAAATCAGTTTGTTCACTCGAGGGCGTCGCTTTGGCATTTTTTCCATTCGGGTCGACAAGCCATCATCCCGGTGCCCTACTACAACTACTGCCCAGCCTTACCGGTGACGGAATGCATAAATTCTAATTATGCTCGTCTCCAAAGCGAAAAAAGAGATCACAATCGGTCAGACCTCGGAGAAAGAGCAACTTGTGATGAATATATACGTCACGTGTACTTGAAGAAGTGATCGGTCAAATTCAGGTTGATATCATCAGCTCGCAAATTGAATATATTTGAGTCTACAAACTGACATATACCACAATAATTCATAATTTTAGGAGATTTACATAATTGTGCAAACAAATACGCTTTCGACAAAAGATCATCAAGCAAGAATTACTACCGCGCTGTACATGTTGCACTAGAGTTTCTGCACCATTCATACACTTCATCATTTTATCGGGCACTCAATCAAGATCAAACCTTCAAGGAGTTCTTCCAATCCACTGACGTTGATTGTTACTAATGTCTCCTTTCACAAAACGTTTCTCACATTAAAACTAGTTCACTAGCTCCCCCCAGTTTCTCCACCTCTCACTTAAACACTTTATTAAAGCGGCAGACATTTGTACTGTACAGGTTTTGTACACATATTGTCCATGATAGCGCTGCTCAAACGACCTGTGTCCGAGGTTATGATTGCCTTCATTGATGTTACAACACGCTCACTCACTTATCCAATTATCGGAATTCGCCGACGTTTTTGCATTCATCGTTGACTTTGCCGTTGTGGCGGCCTCTCATTTACCACAATTTGCCTGGTGTCAAACCTGGCGCCGATGAAGAAATCCTCACTCACGAACATTTGAATAACCGACCTAATTTATCGATGGCCACATCGACAACATATACCCAATTTACAGATCGTCTTCGTCATCTTCCGACGAATTCAATTAGTCATTCTGGGCGCAAATAGATTGAGAACAAGATAGCAATTCTTCAGAGATACACTTCCACACCTAAAACAGCCGGTCATTTAGATTTGATCACTGATGCAAAAGGTCAATAAGTAGGAGCAAAGGGAGAGGGAAAAGAATACAAGACTTGTGAGAAAATATTCCGTTGTGATGGAAAAATCCTAAACAAAGGGGGAATGAGAAATTGAAATACTTCAAAATGGCGTTTTCCCCTCACCATCTGCCCATTGTAGCAGAATAATACCAGCCTATAGTAGAGGAAGCGTCTTGTTTTGTTTTGCTTTGTTTTGGATCGTTTTGTTTCGTATTACCCTCAAAGAGTCGATAATCTACATCTAAAGTAGCTGAGGAGTGCGTGATCACATGGGAACCTGGAGATTAATAAGCGACTGTTTCTCAGGTCAACTTTTTTTTCCGTTCCTCGTTCAGTCCAACAAGCGTAATCGCCTTACGTCATATGATGCCCTCGGGAAAATGTTGAGTGTAAGATAATCAGCGCCGAAAGGCCTAGCCTCTCATAACCAATTAAGGCAGACGGACGAAAGAGATAAACGAGCCCAGACGTGGTCTTCTTGCGTGTTTAGAAAAAAAATTAGGGTCTTGGGTCAGTATTAACTTTTAAAAGTCACTTTTTTCGTCTTATTAACCTATTTCCGATTGCAAGCGATTGGGGCGCGAACTTTGTCACCGGGTATGTATCGCAGTTATGAAATGTAGTTCCAACGTGTCCTGGGTAGAAGGAGTGGTGATAAGTGTCTCTGCTCTGATTGTGAAGGGCTCTCAATAATCTTAATTGTTGTCACATAAGAACTCTATTCTCGGATGTATCATTCTCAAAATCAATAGTGTCACACAGGCAACTGAAGCACCCAAGTGGACAAATGACGAACTTCCTTCAGGGCGAGCAAGCGATGAAAGAAATGTTCTTTTTATACAGTGGAGTATTAAAGGCACTCCATGTCGTACGCGTATCATGCGGTACGCGCGACTTTTTTCAAAGACGCTGTTGAAAGGATTTCATGGAATTAAATTGTGAATCCCATTCAGACACAGCTCTCGTGATATTAGCGCTTGCGGGCGAACCAAACTTGACATTCATATATACTAGTTACTCGTTTAAATAAACCATGACTGAAGGTTCAGGCGCACTTTTTTTTCTGTCGAAAACGAAGTGCAACCAGGTCAGAATGGTACCTATAAAGTTCAACTTAATATTGCAAATTGAAACTAATTCAGAATCGCCTGTTTGCTCATCAAGATTAAAGTGGTTGGTATGCTCCACTGCTTGCAGCCTAATTTACCGAGGGAGCTTTCAAAGCATTGGAACGGAGTGGAATGCATTACACCAACTCACCCTATAGATACAGTATAGGTTACTCTCTAAAACATCTGGAGGAAATGAATAATATTTTATATGTTGACTGCAATGGCTAGTAATTCCAAACTGCCTAGTCACCATCGTCCTGAAATTTTGCGACTCGGAGAGTGCAAGTGAAAAACGCACAGAGACGACAAATGGAAAATACACGTCATCACAATGTGTTATTGATTAATAATTATTTGACATCTTCTGACAAAAGTTGCCATGCCTTCATAATTATGTTTACTTAGACGGCTTCCAATATCGTCAAAAGCCGGCATTTTATATCCTTCATAAATTCTTTTCGAATAAGATATTGTTCTCATTTGTGATGGTCATAGTTACACACAGCAAATGGGATGTCGAAAACGAGGTAGTGAATCACTGAAAAAAAAACAGCCACAAATTTGAGGATAGTTATTTCCGCAACAGACATGATCGTAAAAAGTTCAATATCTCCTATAGTCGGCAGTTGATGGGAAGACCCCGATAGACTGTCCACATGCTGCAACGTATGCATGCTTACTAGGCGATGATTGACGACGCGATGCAATATCAGAAACTATCAGGGCGTGACTGTAGTTTGTTAAACAGAAGAATTGTTGCGAGTCGGTTAAAAAAATCCTGAAGAATGCGTTTTGCGACGTCGCTCTGTCTACAATTCACACTGCACTCAGCAAGATGGCATTTTTCGTTGAGCGTAACCACACGGAGGAAAGAATGCGTCGTTCACATCATTCGGCACGAACAGCCCTTCGCTAATTCTAATTATAGAGATGTGACGTCACCGCAGCTACTCAGGCAACTACCAGAGTGGAGGGGCATCGAAAAGTTGAAGAAGAACCCAGCTACGTCATGTTATTGAATTGAAGTCGGGGGAAATGTCCCTTCTCAATTTTACAGTAATTACCCGACATGGTTGAAATATGTCGGCCTCCAGTAAAGAGATCTGCCAAAACTGGGGACGAAATCACTGGCTCTTTGAACGTAGCGACCACGCTTTTCGTAAGTCGTTTCATCCAGCGGACGACCAGACAGGGCGCGGACACCTTGTGACGCGCGAATCCATGTCGCCAGCAGCTGCAGGCTAGTGTCGCCTGGTAACCTCGATCGTCTTATCAAGAAAATACTGACTGCGAATATCGATCACTCTGCGACGACAACGCTTGCTGTGCCGGCGATGGCACTGATGGGTCGCACGGAAAAGGCCTTCCGAAAGCATGAACTGGAATACAACGCCAGTTGGACAATTACGTCTTCTGTTATTGAAAGAGCCGCTGACAGTACTGATAATCTGTAAACTGCATGAGTGTAGTAATCACAATAATTAGCATCATTATTCTTTTCCTTCCTCATCCCCTTCTCCCCCTCCTCATCCTCCTCCTCCTCCTCCTCCTCCTCCTCCTCCTCCTCATCATCATCATCATCATCATCATCATCACCATTATGATACCAGAACATAGATTACATCCACACATATAATATACCAACATTGCAACACATTAACATGTTAATACAACTGAAAATTTGCAGGTTATTTTGCAACATATTCAACTTGAAAAGAAAATCAGCGAATAAATGTCATGGCCCTTCTCTTTATCATCTTTTGGTTTCTAAACATGCCATGTGTCAAATCTACAATCAAAAATTGAAAGACATATATGACGCATGATAAGAATTATAAAGGAAGTCAGTGGGTTCAACAATAGAGTTCTAATAAAGCTGAACTTTGTCATGACAAGACTGAATAAACACCACAGTGTTCCAACCAACAATACTTTTACGCCTCTGGAATGTTTCAACTATCTATAGGCACGTAACATGGACTTTTTGAAAATGCTTGCTTTAATAGAAATAAGGTAGCTTTCGATGAACGTTTACTGAATCAAATTTACCCTCTGTAATCTAACAGAAGAAACAGATATACTTATCGTAAAGGCCTGTTCTTTATTTTGTCGTTTGCAGGGTACTGGACAAAATTCTAATTAAAAAAGAACTTTATGCTACTTAAAGATTGGAATAATTACACCCAAGGATAAAAAACACATTTGAATGCAGCTTGGCAAAATGCTTGGTATACAACAATCATATACTGATTGTGTACATGTGTACACGTATGTATACTAATAAAATGCACAAGTATACAGTGTACAATTGGTGTGCAAAGATCTGCATTACGTATACTCTTGATCTACATAGATATACGCTACGCATATCAACCTATTGAAATATTCCATATACAAAGAATACGCGACGTATACAATTGATATTGCGTTACATATGCGTCAATATACATAAATATACTGAACGTATATCAAGCATTTTGTCCACACCAGGTATTTTGATTCTAGCAAAAACATTCGGACTTTGGTCGAACTTAAGAATTTGTCATGTATACATGATGAACGTTATAGAAAAATGTTAACAAGAAATTTTGGTCAGTCTTCTGACAGCGACGATATCAATTTTCAACAGGAATCTTCTTCGTGGCGTTTTGGTGTTGCCGCAACACCACGCGATGTTTACGGTAAACTGCGGCCCTTGAGAGGGAGGTTGGGGTAGTTATCATGTCATTAATGTCAGGCAGGGAACCGTGTCTCCAATTTGTAATCTGCAAGACCATATACAATGAAGGCACATAGCCCGACTCTCCAAGGAAGAACCCAGCACTTCTGAAATAGACTCCACATGGTAACAGGAAATTGGCATCACCTTGGATGAGCCCTGCAACCGGAAAACTCAGAACTTATTAGTTTGGGTAAGATAAGATTAGTGAAAATCTTTCACTTTCAAGGTTGAATATCGCTTTCATAATAATTTATCCATTAATATGCATGATGGATGTATGCCTGATAGATCACGAGTCTTTTCTTATTTTTCTTTCCGATATATTAATTTCCGCCCAGGTCAGTTCCGTTCATCCATTTATTTGCAACAATCCATAGAGCACAATGAATCGGCCAAATTAGCTGTCCAATCTTTAATCCATTAATAACTTAATCAGACTGCCTGGCTATCCATCCGTATCAGTGCACCTAAACCCATCCTTCTATACAGGTCCTTCCATTCACACATCGGCAATATGTGACCCACCGGTCAAATTCATCTTCGAATTGCCTGTCAACTATTCACCAATGATTCACTCAAGCTAGCCCGCCACCCTACATCAGTTACTTATCCATACTACGTCGAACTGTCTTACCCCCCCCCTCCCTTCGACATAGTTTCTCGCGATCCATTATACAAATACTCATTGGGTAAAATCTATCTGAACCTCTGTTACAGTACAGAAATGGCGCAACGGAAAACATTGTCCACCCACGTGCCCATCTTTCTACCCAGATAATGGAATACGTTGTCTGCTTATGTTCATCAATTCTTCATGCCCCAATTGGTCCTCTCATGGAGTGAATCCGCCCTTCCCGTCTATCAACACGTCCATCCATCCGCAGACCCACGTATGACATTGAAACACTCGTCCATCCGGCCGTCAATTTACCGAGCCAGCCATCGCTCATCCACCTTTCATGGCTTTACAATAGATTTCCGTCAAGTGCCTTTTCATGAACAGATACTCATCACGCCTAAGGTAGTATGCACCTCGAAAGTGAAATACTTAAACTGAAACTTTCAACCATTCTCTTACCAAATCAACAATAACAATTCGGGGTCATCGTTCAAAGTTTGGAATTAGCAGAACAAATTCTCTAACATTTTGCGATATTTGAAATTCAAAATGGCCGCCATTCCTGTGTTAACTCTATGGGGGGGAATTTAATTTCGGATTTTAGAAAAACTAAGTTCCACGCCCAGAACAAAAAAAGAATATGTTATGTTACGGGAGAACATTATTATGGCGAGTGTGTTTCATCAAATTTTTCCCAGAAGACGGTGACAATGGCAACGCGTTAGATGAGATACACCATACCATCGAGCCAAGATTTTAGCAATTTGTTTCGAATGTGCAGGTCTCATAGCATATAGCTCGTATTCGCTCTCAAGCATCTATAATATGATCTCTGTTTGCTGCGTGGCATGCAATATGAATGTACGAGAATTCGAAAGTTATCAATTTACATGTTCAGTAAAGCGATCACTGGGGAAAAGTCTCGGCTTACAATCTTAGTTTGATAATTGCCAGGCACTCATACATTTCTCCCCTTTGTAATTGGTGTCGTAGGCGCACATACGTTAATTTGATCTCACTTAAAATTTCGGTGATTGAAGAGAAAATTACTGCCCACCTATTGCTTAAATTAACGTACAACTGATACCAGCTGTAAAATTGATCCGTAAAGAGCTCATTCATTCATTCATTCAAGAGCTCATTTCCAATGTCATACGCTCATAGTGAGTCGTATCTTTTCTGAAATCTTGCATTTTCCTGCTCATTCCCGTCCGTGGGGTTCTAGAGTTACTCTCTCAAGGTAACTGGTATCAATTATTCTATGTCGCTGTCTCTGATCATTGTCTCAGTAGAAACTCACTTTCACAGCCTTTGGGGCCATTCATGAATCGCAGAGTATGCAGGAACGGAGAGAAAGGTAGGGAGACAAACGAAAAACAGAGACAGATAGAAGGGCTGAAAGACAGAATGAGATTTAACAGACAGACATGCAGACAAATATACACATTAGGATTGACAGACAGACAGACAGACAGACAGACAGACAGAAGATAGATAGATAGATAGATAGATAGATAGATAGATAGATAGATAGATAGATAGATAGATAGATAGATAGATAGATAGATAGATAGATAGATAGATAGATAGATACTCCCTGGTAGTTGTATGAATCCATGGATGGATGCATGGATAGCCTGGAATGAGAAAGACCGAACGTGTGGACGAGAGACAGTCAAAGGTGAAGACAATGACATGTTTTAACACCGCCGTTAATTTGAAATTGTTAGCATAATTATTCATTCCAAGTCGCAAATGCGTAGTCTTGGTCTCACAATTTGTGTAAAAGTCTCTCAGCATGTTTCAAAAACGAGTACTGGCAGACATTAAAAGCCAAGCAACCTTGGGATTCAAGAGCTGTCAGCTGCGTCTACTGTACTTATAATTTCATCTAAGTCATTAGTGGTCAAGCATAACATGAGGGTATAAGCAAGAAAACTATGTCATTGCAATTTTTTTAAGTCTTCAGCTGTCCTTTAATTTTGTGCGTTGATGCACTGGTATGTGTACGGTTGACTAGTATCGCTTTCAACGAGACGCGATGACACATGCCTTGGCACAGCTGTACAGCTAACATCTTCGAAGTGACGGTCGACCAGGTTGCTCTGACTTGACGCCCTGTCATAACCCCTGTAAGTAATTGATGTAGGTTCGACCATGGGTATTATATATGTGCGTTGGTGCGGTGTTAAATGGAAGTTGACTGCCTGCGCTCTCCCCCTCCCCCTCTCTCTCTCTCTCTCTCTCTCTCTCTCTCTCTCTCTCTCTCTCTCTCTCTCTCTCTCTCTCTCTCTCTCTCTCTCTCTCTCTCTCTCTCTCTCTCTCTCGTAATCAAACAGCAATGCAAATGACAAGTTATCCCGAGACCCGAGTTATATGATACGTCAAGTGGTGCTCGTCACAATATGGGTGTGATATTTTGAGACTTCTCATGTATTAGGTGACATGGCAGTGTAAATATCATATTAAGTGATACTAATTCGCGACTTCTCATGTTCAAGGCGATGTTGCAGGATTACATGTTATCAGATATAAAAGTGGAGAGATGCCAATAATAATAAATATAGTACGGGGCTATGTCGTTCTGTGTGTTTTAAATGAAGAGTTTTGCCAACCTAGCTTTATGGTCACAGTTTTCAAAAAGAAGCATTGTTGGCAATTTTTATGACAATTTAGAAGGTCGTTTCAAGGCCATTTCCATAGGACGATAAAATCTGCATATAAAAAGCAGCTATGGAAAGATTTTTATGTCCAATTTGCAACAATATCACCGTTGGAAACATATACGGGAAGTGAAATTTAATCGTTTTCATTGAAACTTGCCAAGAAATAGCTGCTTAGTCAAAGGTCAATTAAGGTAGTATGCGCCTCGAAAGTGAAAGGCTTAAACTTTTGCTCAAACTTTAATCAGTTCTCTTTCAAAATCAGGAATAAAAATCAGGGGTCACTTTGTATATTTTAGTACGAGAGAGACAGATTCCCCAAGATTTACAGATTTTTGAAATTCAAAATGGCCGCCATCCCTGTGTTAAGTCTATGGGTAAAAGATACAATTTTCGATTTTCGAAAAACCAAGCCGGTGGAAGTTTTTCTTTCTCAAAGAGCTTAAAGAATTTTCTGATAAGGTCAGAAGTATAGAGTTAATGACTTTAAATACGTTATCAGTAATCTAAATAAATTTTTCGTTTCAGAAGTCATACCATCAACAGAAATAAAACTAAAGGACATTTCTATTTGGATGTCTTCAAAACAGGAAGTTTTCATGCTCAACTCGCTCCTGTTATGATTATGAGCTATATTTGTAACATTCTAATCATCAGCAGAGTCATCAACAAATATTTCATTAAAAGGAAGCCTGGTGTACCATTCTGACAATAGTTTTCAGTAACACATTTAATTAAAATGCATGACATTGCAGTTGTCTTGCAAGAGCAGATATTGGATGTACACATATTTTGTTCACATGAATATCTGATCAAGTGCCATTGTAGTCAACAGATAAACCCAAACCTTGCACGTGTTCGATCGCACTCCTGTTTCGTGTAGTTTGGTGGAAGGAAAGACTGACGACCAGTTGCTAATGGCAAATCTTCAACTGGCATTAAGTCAGACAGTCAAGTTCAAATTTAATGGCATTGAAACACAACCATGCATTTCTTTAGCTGTGATATAGCTATCCAATTAGAAAACGTGTTAAGAAGGAACTACTCACCGCTACATTGTTTCAAAAAATCTGCAAAACTGTAGAATCAAAAGGTAAAAATGGCAATAAAAAATCCAAACCTACCTTCCCTGTCTTTGAAAAGCACACACTAGGAACCACACGTACACATTTTTCTCTTTTGGTCAAACAGGAACTACCACCTTGCTTTAATGCTTTTCAATACAGCATTTTTGCTTGTTGAGGTATACTATTATCAAAAGATATACACGAGCACGGGTTTTTATGCATAAGTGTATAACAAATATCATGTATAACATTAATTCCAGCTTGTCAGCTATAGTATTACAAGCTCGCAGGGAAGAGGAATCATCATTCCGAAGTCTCAAAGACAGTAGCATTACATTCACCACTCGTATGTCGTATGAACAACCTCCAGCACTATTTACACAAGCTCACGGTCTGCTTCCTGGTATATTAGGCATGGCTTACAGTGTGTTTCTTTCCTTGTAGGAACGAAAGTTTTTTCATACTGAAAATTGCAGCATATTTCTTTGTTTATTTATTTATTTATTTATTTATTTATTATTTATTTATTTATTTATTTATTTATTTATTTATTTTAGTGATGTGAAATACTTCACATGTGAAACTCCATTACTAAATTGTGCATTTAGTAAAGCTCAATCAAATGCCCTGCAGATTTCTGACGGACTTGCCTATCTTTGGCCCTAAACTCTAAAACCTATATTATATCATACCAGTGTATTGATGGCGCAAATACAGTGAGCTGATTGAAAGAATCGTGGTATATTGGCGATATACCACAGCTGGCATACGTGCGAGTTCTCAGCTTGAGCAAAAATCCGTTTTTGACATTCCACGCCAGAATGTCAATATACTGTTATGATATAATAGCAATAAATCACACCTAGCGACGGTATACCACGAGATTTTGACCAGTTCACTTCATATATGCACTCGCTATCGCTCGTGCATATATGTCGTGAACTGGTCAAATTCTCGTGGTATACCGTCGCTTGGTGTGATCATTTATTCCTTAAATACCACATGGACTCTATTTGTGTCGCCTTAATATAATCGGCCCATAGACAGTAGAAAACTGTCTATGATCAGCCTATACTGTCAACATGTCACTTGTCTTATATGTACACTTTTAACAAGAGGGATTTTATTTAGATGAGTGGTATTTTGAAATGTTAAAAAAAGTCTGTATTTCGCTGAATATAGAGACCTAATTTTGATAATATTAGCCTTTTAATGAAGTAGTTTTGCATAGTTTCTTATCCCATGTAGGATAAATAACTTACCGCGATTATTTTGAAGGGGTTTATAAGAGAAACACAAGGAAAATGGTGATTTTTGCCCAGTATGAGCTACAGAGCACACTGTTGGCTACACGGCGATTCAGTCAACACTGACAAAAAACATACAGAGGTCTAGATTTTACAACCCACCCCGCATGACCCAGAGATCTGCCGTGATGTGAACTAGTATATAATAGTAGCACTGAAGTGGTTCACATCGGAAATGCAGGTAAATAGGGTAAAATGCAAATTCTAGTTGATATCGTTGCTAAGGGCACTAAGGTCACAAACCTATCCGTTCCACTATTCCACATGCCATATGGGCAACAATACAACTATAGCCCGTGTAATTGCACACAAATCCGTGCAGACTAGTAAAAAAACCGTCAAAATAATGCTCTACAAAGTTTTAAAAGTATCGTGAGCTGTAAACTGTATTTAAAATCGCTGGATACCATTAAAATTATTATATAAAATAATTTTGTAACAGATAATTGTCAGTTTTTGTATACATATACTTCAATGGCGAATTAATTGAACTTGCGAGGTAAACAAATGACCTCTAATTGAACTTGACAAAATGGAAAGACAAAAATGCCAACAATGTTTTTCGGACTCTCTATAGGTATCAAGGAACAAAATTATACGTGTTGACAAGTTTCTTCGCCAAATGCACACGGAAGCCAAAAATCATGAAAAGTGACCACGAGCTGATGATATAAGTTTGCATATACATGACTAACGTGAAATATTACGTTAATCATGCCACGATGTTGTGTCACATGATAACATCTTATGCAAAGATAACGTGGTACGATCCGTGATGAGCTATGGTACTGTGTTAGTAAGGTCTGATACTTGGAAGTTAGGTATAATATGATGTGACCTGGCATGATATGGTACAGTATAGCATGGTATGACATGACATGATGTGATGTGATGTAAAGTGACGTGAGGTTAACGAGAGGTGAGATGACGTGGCGTGACGTGGCCTGATACTTATATATAAAATGATACAATGTCATAACTATGACATCATATGATAAGTTTAAGTACGTTATATCGATGTTGAGGTACAGAATGATTTTTATTCATCGACATTAACGTGATGTAAAGACGAGAAAGCACGTTTCGGAGATAAGTACCACTTAATTACCTATGTCCATGCTGCCCATTGTACGGGTTATTATTTTTAATTACACAGTGAACAGGTGAATAAATGCTTCGACACGTTGTCTGCGTTCTTAATAAATGCCATCAGTTGCTACCGATCAGAAAACACGGCCCAGCGATTTTTATAGGCATGCGTGCTAGACCTGCGTGCCTTGGAATGATATTGGTATGACTAAGGTGATGCTCAAAAGATTTAACGAGGGAATCACATCGTCGATTACTGCCCAGTTATTGAAAAGCCAAGATTGGACTCTCTTTGTTCCCTCAAGTGCGTATGAGGAGAATATTATCATTTGATCTGAAGGTTATAACCGCTGCATTTTAAAAAGATGTATTAGGCGACTAGAAGAGGGTAGAAGATTAAGATGGAATGAGCAAACAAAAATGTCCGGTTATTGGCATTATCTGTGAAATAAACCTTTTTTTCGGAATCTCTGAATCTGAATCTGAAGTGGCGTTAATCTCTCAGGATGAAAAATGTGTTCAAATGTATCTAATCCCCCGGACTCACTTTTTGTCCTGGTTAATCGAACATTGCATTCACTCTCATCTCCGCAAAGCTTACATGTCCACGTTGATGCGGCTGAGCACAAAGTGCATGCATCTGTGTCCTTTGTCCATGTCACAGTGCGAGAAACGCCAATCCCAACGAAGCGTCGCTACATTGAAGAGCCTAATTGAAAATCGTCTTGGTCATGTGAAACTAATGATTTAAGTGTCGGTAGGTCACTTCTCAAATAATTGCCACGATTTAGGGACCCAGAAATCTGTCTCCCTTTTTTTTGTCAATTTTCCATCCGTTCCAATCATTGCATAATTAATTCATGAGTACCATTTCTACCGCTTGCCTTCGCTTTTGTCGGCCATACATCAGAACCCAGCACAACTTCGTTGGCGTGTTATATACAGTGCATGTGCTTTAAACCATAAACAGCTTGCAGGTCACAATTTCGGGCACGCTTATGGAAATGAATACTGAGCAAGTATTCCAAGGGGCTGGTAATTCACTTTACTCACGGGATGGCGTTCAGGAGCATGAATTTGATAGTGTCACTCGCAGTACCGTGTACCAAAACTGAGGTGTGCCAATAACGTTTTGATGTATGTCATCGTATCATCATTTATAGGGTAATTTGATTATTTTTTTAATTTCACATTGCGTTCTGCGAGATATGATTAACCGGCCACTCTGCAAATGAGCACTCAAAGGGAAATTATATTGTATTGCATGCACTTTCTCCGAAAGGATGGCATCACGACACATTATGTCTAATATGGGTTTTTTCCCTCCACACACAGACGTGCACCGTACTTGTAGTAACACTAGATGGGAAATAAAAGTGAATCTTTAATGGGCAAGGTATTGGTATTGCTTCACAGAGTATTGACAGGTTTTTTTTTTCTTTCATGCTAGCACAGAGTTAAAAACTTGTATGATTACCTGTGTGCCAGTAGCTGGCCTGTGTGTCCAACAGGACATCAATATATACAAGAGGATGGACGCTTGAAACGCGAACACATTGCTCAGTATATCAGCATGGGGCCAACCGTACCACGAGTAGTGACTTGTTGTATATAGTCTGGATACGGTACTACTGTATATAGGGTGGCAGCGTTTACGCCTAGATTGGAACAATCAATATACCTTACAACGGTTGTGCAAAGGTTTGAACGTCGCTTTCGAGCAAACCGTGCGTCTCGACGATTCTGATCCGTCAGATGATTAACGCTTTGTGAATAGCTGGCCCCGGTCGAGCGCACTGCTGCGGAATAATTACCTGTGTGATTAGAAGCATGCGTGGAAGGAAAGGAAAATTGCTCATTTTGTTTTCTTTTTGTTTTTCTCGTGCGTTCATGATTGGAATCCCGAGGGGAAACATGTTTATGGTTGAGTACCTGCAAAAGTGCGATCGAGAATGCGTATTATTAAAACTTATCCATACATGAATCAGAGGGACCGGTGTCAACATCTCCACCCCGGTATATACATTATGTGCTTAAAGTATTAAACAGAATGAATGAGCGTCCCAGGCGCCGAAGCTTTGGAACAGACGGAGATATCGCGAAAATTATGTTCAGTCATATACGATTATCTTGTCATGGGAAAGGCTCGTGTGCACTCGAAACTAATCTGAAGTGAATATGGCGGCCCGATAACTCACACAGGAACAGAACTCTATTCTCATATTTGTCAGCGGTCGCCATTACTTAACTGCGAAGTGAACGCTCTTCATGGTCACAAAAAACACCGGCTTAAAAATTCATGAAACGAACATGACTTTGATTTGACGGGAATCGTGCATAATTCAAATGGAAAGGCCAGGATTGCTAATAGAACATGGAAGCGTCATCAGTTCATGGCCCCAGGGCGGTCTGTACCTACGACCTCAGAAGTGATTCTCAAATCATTACACTTCCTCTACAAATCCTGGCTTTTTAAGGGTTGCTGTTTTCCCATGAACTTGGTTATGGTGGCACGTTAAGGGAGTTGCCAGATTTTACTTCCAGGGACGGAGGATTTTCGGAGGGAGGGGGGTACAATGTGCCACAGGAAATCAACTGAGTCACCAAAAAAACCAGCACAGTCTTTTAAGGGCCATAAAAACATTAATTCAACACAAAACGACTTTCAATCCTGCCACTTTTATCTCCTCATACACGTTCAGTGCCACTATGCCGTAATCTTTAATGCTGAGTTGTCAGTTTCACTACTGCTTTCATTCTCAGGTAATCTTATCACACTGTCATCAGCGTCGCTGCTGTCCATTTCTTACCCATCTGTGATTTCGGCGGACAATATGAACCAGTGATGACAGTCTGTCCCCAACTTGACAGTGACTTTGAAGATAAAGATGGTTTGTGGTCTTACCAGAAACCCAACATTAGTGTCAACGTACTCCAACAACTTCATGTGGAGGGCTTGTTTGATAAAAGTCGATGGGATATTGCAGAGGACTTGATTAGGTTTTGGGATATTAATCATCAGGGGTGGCTGAGAAATTGTAGCTCAGACGCGAAAACTGGAGCTGTGACGCCCTTTGCCCGTCACTACCTTCAGATGATTGCCTTGAACTAAGCATCAGGGGCATCACGGCTACAATTGTCACACCTGAGCAACAAATTCTTAAGAATCCCTGGAGTAATGTTATCACGGTGGGAATTGGAATTTGCCATTTTATCCCCACACAGCATGACAGCGGTGTTTTCAATCATAATGCAATACTATTATACCGGTATATAGCTGAACCCTCAGCAACTTTGGTTTATTAATTAAGTATACAATGATAATTTTCGGTGATTTAGTTACACGTTGTATTTTAATTTCTGTCCTCCACTTAGGTGTGTTGAAATTCAGTTTATTGACTGATTGATTAAGCAAATGTAAGACAGATTTCAAAAGCCAATAATAGATGTGGGCAATGTCCATGACAAATGTTTATAACCTTGTTTTCATAAAATAACTGAAGTTTCTTGTTTCCCGAAAGTGATAAATTTATCAGATACTGAGTGTATGAATGTATGCATGAGTTGTTTGTATTGGTGGTGGGCATGATCTTTTTGCCCTTATTTCCTGGAGACCATTAAAATGTCACCAGAAAACGGAAAATCACCCCCCCCCCCCAAGTAAAATCTGGACACTCCCTACACCGGAGAGAATTTTTTTGCAAATTATCCCTGTGATGATGACGACCGGGTCGATAACCGATTGGATTGGGTCGAAACATGGCCTCCGGGCTGTCGGATGATCTTTACGCTGGTGAAGTGTTGGATTGCTCTCTGTGAAAGGGGGTATCCAGCAGACGAGTAGAATGGTACCAGCGTCAATTGCCTCGTCACAATAGCGTCAAGTATGGATACATGCGTGATTTTCTGTGTTCGAACTTTCGGTGACTTTGTCAATTGAGGACTCATGCAAGAGAAAGTCTTCGCAAACGGAGCGTCATTTAGTTATTATGTAGGCTACTTGTGAGACCCGTGCGCCAAACCCCTGACACAAATCCATCAACATCTTTGCCGATACGAATTAAGCGAACGATAGGGCAGTGTAGGCAATGCTTTCCGGGATCCAGGGAGAGTCCGCCTGATGGATGCATTTTCACCGTTCGCCTCGATCTGTGCCCTGAATGCCAAACACAAGATTACAAGATTGCAGTCTATGGGAAATTAATTAAAAAACTCGGTAACCTAAGTCAGCACGCATCTTTAAAGCTACAGACGACAGAAAAAGGTCCATGCGCGACATGGATTTTGAAATATGTCAAGAAAATGGAATGTAAAATGTGCAATCACAACTGTCTTGGCAGCGATTGAAGACAGTCGGCTGAAGTATTTATTATTTTTCCATCTATGATGATATTTTCATTCTTTGTGTGTCAACTTCAATTTCTTGTTAAACTCTCCATGAACCATGCTAAAACGACCAGTCTATGCCTGGCTCGTATATCAAAGCCAGCATAATGCTTACGACATTGACTGTAATTGTCGATTATTAGTAATTTTACTGCGCAGCATGATTAATTTTGACAGCTAAAGTGTACGTATCATATGCTTGCGAACAGTACAGCAATATTTTAGATACTTGGAATTTAGATCTCGCGACAGTAAGGGGAGCTGAAGCCTTGCAGGGTTGCCAACTAGAACATGTCAAAATTGCACAACGAACATCAAAAGGTACAAGTGCAGTCAGTTTACATACAGCCCGCACTGTAAAAATAGCGGACGCTAGACGCGTCTTTACGCGTTCAAAATGTACATGTCGGTGTTCAAATTTGAACGGTTAGTGTTCATATTGTTAACACTAGTGTTCATATTATTAACAATGATGTTCTAAACCTGAACACGTAGTGTTAACAACTATCTCCTTCAAGTGTTCAAAAACTCAGCATCACAGAAATTTTACAATACTGTGAAACAATTAACAATCTTTTGTGTTTTTTACTTTACAATGGCTATATTAACTTTACTACTGCCTCGCTGTCCGGCATACGTACACGGATTTCGGTGTAACGAATTTCACATTAAGTGGAAAATATTTCCGGTCTACAATTGCTGATAGCATGTTTTTTCTAAAAAAGGAGGTATAAAAAATAATTTTACACGTTTATTACGGGTTGAAATTTTGAAATTTTGAAAAGAAAATCAAAAAACCACCATGGACGCTTTAATTTTAACATCGGCGTGCAAGAGGCGTTCTACTTCTTAACACTTGGTGTTCAAGTTTGGTGCCTTTTCTTATCCAATGATGCATCAAAACGGAAGTTGCGACATGTTTCTTGTAAGCGCACGCTGAGGTCGTGATCGTGCGAAAGCAAGACCAGAAAGGGTAAGTTTTCTCTCCAAAATATTAAAAGGTATTGGATTTTGAAGCATCTGTATATTATCCTTCGAAATTAATTGTATTGTACTTTGAAAAAGCTTAACTACGTGAAGAAACCTTTATTTCTTCAGTGGCTGGTGGACCATACACTAGCTGTGAATACGCAGCAGTGTTTTGGGCCATGGGGTATCGATCGCACTCGGGTCAAGGGTCATCACTGGAGCGATGACCCTTGACCCGAGCGCGATCGATATGCCACATTACCGCTGCGTAATCACAGCTAACACATGTCTTTTAGTAACCACAATCGCATGTAAATTTTTAGTTAAACATGGAAGAATATTGTTTTAGCATATGAGAGTTGGCTTTGCTTTTACTTTTCATCAGTTGATGACACGAAGAAGCCAATATTTTGTAACATTGACGAAAAGAGGCACTGTATAAAAAAGTCACCCTCTTTCCTTAACCTACTAAGGCCAAATTGTCTTTCATTTGAAGTCTCATGTCGCCATATTATCTATTGTTGCATTATTTTCAGGATGTGAAAAGTTGGATGAACGTGAAATCGAAGAGTTATTACAGAAGCTATTGGTACAGAAATTGAAGAATATGAGTGTACAGATAGCTGTCTGGAAACAAGCTTGAGAACCTCAGTTCATCTCTGATGTAGATTTGAACTTTCGAGGGTTAGTAACTGAATTGATAAGTTTCTGGATTTTTGTTCTGAATTTATCTGAGTTATGTCCAGAACGCTATGATTAACTAAATGTTACTGGAGAATAAGCTTTCAAATACTTGTAGTCGCCCTTATCAGATGCAATGGTGGAATGAAGAATTAAAGCAGAAAGCCACAGAAAATTCACAGTGAAAAATGTACACTCAAAATTTCGGAATTTTCTGAAATTTCCACTCTGAATTTTCTGTCGCTTTCTGCTTCAAATCTTCATTGCACCCTGGCATCTGATGAAGGAGACTTCACGTCTTTGAAGGCTTATGCCAGTAACATTTAGTTGATCATAGCCTGCTACCAAATCTTTGATTATTTTATATTTTAGATCAAGAAATCTTTTGTTAACGGTTTGTTACTGATTTTAGCTTTGCTGTTAAGGACGTAGACCTAATATCATAGGTGAATGTGTGGCATCATCCTCAAATGTTTACATCCCAAGCGTTTTCTTCAAAACGGCCAGTACGATTCATTTAATATTTGGAGTACAGGTTTCCGGGGATTTTCCTAATCATATATCTACAAGTTATGATGAAATACACAAAATTGTATTTTTGAGACATTAAAGACATTTCAGACATTTTTAAGACATAAGGAATTATCAAAATGTGATATATTCAAGTAAGCCAAATTTTTAGCTTTTTCAAACAGATGTTTTCGTACGTTTTTGCAAGTATGAACATATTACGTAATCCACAATAAGTAAAACCTGTTTTGTCACTACTTTGTTCATATTGTTTGAAAACGATCTACTTTGTTTATGGGGATTTTGTTTTGTTTATGTTTTGATAGGAAGGTGTTAATTAGCGTTGGTGTTTTCCTCTGACAAACTTTACAAAGTGGCCATATGGCCACTTTGTATAGTTTGTCAGAGGAAAACACCAACGGTGTTTATGTGCCCAATTGACACTAAATAATTGTATTTTACTAAAGGAATTTTTGTGTATTTTTAAATAAAATAATTTTACTAAATATAAGTGGTCTGTTTTGTTATTTCCAGGCTTGAACACCCCATGAACGCGCAAAATTAAAGGTGTTCAACAAGTGCATATCATGTGTTCTAACCCTTAACACACTTATCGTGAACGGCGTCCATGCGTTCAAAAAGTGTTACAGCCCTTTGAACGCGTAAATGCGTTCAATTTTTTGAACGCATTTCATGTGCAACGTATGTTCAGATATGGAACACATGGTGTTCAATATAATGCCTGATGAACACGAAGTGTTCAAAATCTGCACACGTGTGTTAAAAAATTGAACATTGGTTGAACACGTAGTGTTAAATTTCTGAACGTCTAGACGCGTTCAAAAAGTGTTACAAAAAGGCGTTTAATTGGTGTTCTATCCTTTAACACTTAACTTTACAGTGCGTGTGACTGACTAGTTGCAAGCGACAATTACTGTACAATTGGCGCGAAATAACAGAATCAGAATTTACGTTTTAATCCAACTTTATATACGGCACTTGCTGCCTCCACCGATACATACATCGAATGCATAACTGCTATTCCATAAATATAGTAATCTTAATTAGCCATCGAGAGCCAAGCTTTCGTCTCTTAAGTTTTGCACCATGCGTGATTCACTCATCGTTTCGCGTTCGAGTTCCCCTAGGCCCTCGGCGCGGACAGAGACGCGATGGCGTTCTCGGTCAGTCGCGTCAGTTCTTGTGCTCTACTTTCGTCTGCTTCGTGAGGTCGAAACTCTTAACGATTTCGACAACTCCATTCAAAGACATCGCATGCGTCTCTCTGCATTGATTTTGGCATTTATATCAATGAAATCTTGAGTGGATTCCTCCCGATTTTAAGTCTTTCTTCCTGCACAGATTTGCATGTAAATTCTCTGAGTGCACTGTTTGTGAGTTTCTGAACATTCCTGGGGGTCTGTTTTACAAGTTGTTCTTTATTTTTCGGCGTTTTGTTCTATTTAGGGAGAGCGAAATTGCCTCAAAAATCTGTAACCATGCCTCGCGTGACTAAATCGCACTTCTACACAGTCATCGAAATCTTTAGTAGAAAGTACTTGTGATAGGAAAGGTCTCTGAATTTTTGTCAGCTTTTATTATTGCCGCTTTATTCTTTGGGTCTTTCATCTCGCCAGTATTAGAATCGATTGTCCTTATTTCTGAGATTCAGAGATCATTCGAAGATCTCACCAGGATATCAGAGAACAGAGTTGCCTTCTTCAACGCCGCCATTTTGTTGCGCGCAAGCCTGTGTTGGGTCGCAGAGCAATGAACTTGAAAACAGCAACTTAAAACGAGGCAGTGATCGGGAAATACCGCCTACTGCTGTTCTCAGAGGCGCGTAATGTCATTATAGAATGATAGAACGGCCATTTTGACAGCATGAATGGGAGGAAAACGACAAATGTAAAAGACACTTGGCCGTTTGATTAGTACTGCCCTTTGACCTAAAACGTCGTGAGTCGTCATTTGCGGTTCTCAAACTGATGCTTACTGGAGCCTTGTTCTGGACGAAAAATTAATCGGTCTATATGTAAACAGTTGAATTTACCGTATGTCACAACTGTGGCAGTCAGCACAAAAGCTTAACATCGTAAGGCAAATATAGGTTTCAGCACTAGAAAACCAATAATCACGACGGCGATAATCGCTTAAGTCAAGAAACGTGACTGAGATCGATTCATGTTTATAATTTGCCATTTTCCTGAAATGAAACGTCACTGCAGCTGCCATTCCATTAACTTGATCGGAGACATTCCAAACTGGTCGACTGATCCCAAAGCTTTGCTGAAACAATCCACAAAATCCACAATTAAGATATAACCATCTAATGTTTTCTCAGTGACACAATCTGTAATGGCTTTGACATCGTCTGCTTGTTGAAATTTTTCAGCCAATAGATCGAACGAGGAGAATTCAATCCAGGCTTATTTGCAAGTGTTTTTCAAATACGAGAATAACTAAAATAAATTATTAGGTAAAACTAGTTTCCAAAATATGGTGCACATCTTTTGGAACAACTTTTTTGTATTTTTCGCGATAACAAAGGCGAGAAAAAATTATAAATTCACGCGTCGTTTTACGAAATGTTAAGAATGCTATGTATTGAGGTATGAATTAGGAAAGGTCGAGTGAGAGAAACAGACATTTTTTGCTGACGTCAAAAGATGAATAATAATGACAGATACGTAATAATGTGAAATCGCATTATAATTGAAGTGCTGATCCGCTGACCCTAATTTGACCAATTGTATAGACTGAGTGACGTTGCCGCGACAATGATACATTGACTCAGACACACACAACGGTCGGCACGACTGAGGATTGTGGACAAAAACACATGGATGCGACCAAAACAGGTTTTGCTGGGGGCTTTAGCTACTCACGTTATTTCTTACTATAAGCTCAAAGACTCCTTAGGTTACTGAGTACTAGTGGGTGATGCGAAACGCTGTTTATATAATCTTTATTGTACGCCTGTCATCAATTCAACCAACTTTTTTCAAATAACTTTATTTATGTATTTTTTTGGGGTTGGCTTGTTTATTATTTATTTATTTGTTCATTCATTCATTAATCTATGTATTTCTTTTTTAATTTATTTACTATTCTTTAACTCATTAGTTATTCAATGTCTTGATTGTTGCATGTATAGAATGCTTAGGTTTTGAGATGTATTTCTTGCTTCGTCGATGTATGAGTTTCTTCACCTACGATATCGATAGATTCTTCTTAACTCGACTTGATACAGTGCTTTTCGATTCCATTATTCTTTGGCCGGACAAGCCGATCTCCCGACTTGAATCCAGTGTTACTAGCCCAGTCTTCTCTTCGATGACGACAGTGAATTTGACCTCCCTCGACGTGATTGGACCTCCCCCTAAGGTATTTCCAACAGAGATTCGGTTTCAGTGATAACATCGCACTTTGCGTGAATTCTTCATTCAGAACAGCCGAAAATTGGAAAGCAAGATGCGCATTGCGAATGAGTGTCTCATCGTCCACTGTTCGGTCATCGAATTTGCAATTGTAAAATCGGCCTGATAAACCATCGATTGGTAGTAGCGAATGAGGAGGGTTGATCCATCATAGCTTACACTCATTGATAATTTAAAGGGGAAACGTGCATGGGAACCATGTTTTTCTGTAGGAGGAATTATTCTGTTTTGGGAGGTGTTGATAAATTGACAACTGCTGCGCTTATTTTAATCCCGTAAGTCGGATCATACGATATGATCTTTTTATGAGTCGACCATGTGCGCGCTAATATGTCTATAGACTGTAGACGTCTGTACCGTCGCGCTAGTGGCGACAAGGGGGATTTTTGGCGGTTAGAAAGTAATAATTCTCAGTGCGTTACATTCGTAAAATAGGCCTAATGTTATGGCTGTTTGTTTCTAACCACATAAAACATACCTAAACTCCATCAAAATGGCATATAGCACAGCTGGTTCTTTGATAAGTTAGTATGCCCATAGGGCATTCAGTAGTCATTAATGATAATAAAGAAATATGAAAAAATATTATGGAAAATATGAAAATTATTCAAGTAATATGAAAAATATGACAATTATTATTATTGCTGTTGTATTATTTCAATCATTATCACAATCATTATGAAGCACCATTGGCAATGTTGAATTCCTACCAAAGTTCGCCAGCCGAGCGAAAAGTACTATATCTATACATACACCAAGGGTTGTAAGTTGATCCATCCTCAAATCCGTATATATAAGTCAACTTTACTTGCCAAAAATATTACCAAATCAACATTTGAACGGCGAAATTTCAACCTGAGGCAAGCTGTCATTTTCCATATTACAGTATTCTGGGCCATAGTTTACCTTATAACTTTCGCAAAACAAGAAAATCGGTGGTTTTCGAGAGGCATTCTGCCATTGTACGTGGTATATTCTTGTGGCACCTCTTCTGAGTACCAACGTCAGTGAGCATTTTAATCTGACCAGTCACGTAGCCTGTATCCTACGCTCCTGTTTAACGGATACACGAAAGTGCTGTGACCGCAGCTCGAAAATATTACCCAGTAATGGCTTATTACCGATCTTTGAGCACCAGATTCTTGTAAGTCATGACCATACTTACGTCGTGTACGATAAGTTTGCAATGAGCTGTGAAAACAGAACTTTTGGGACACACAAACCGTGTATGTATATGCGTAGGATACAGGCTACGTGATTGGTCAGATTCAAATACATATTTCTTTAATGATTTTCGTATTTTCCATAATATTTTTCCATATTTCTTTATTATCATTAATGCCTACTGAATACCCTATGGTATGCCAACCAATAGCTGCTATTAAATTAAATCGCTGACGTTTATTTTGGTTTTCAGGACGTCATCACAGCCACCTGAAGTAAATCAACCATCTAGGAAAGTTTTACTACACAGTTTGACAAATTTATTGACGCAGGTCGCTGTTGTGAAGTCGCAGGTTACACCTAGGTCTAAATGTCGAAGTCGCAGGTCGTAAGCTTATGTTTCAAACTCGCAGGACGCAGGTTTTGAAGTCGCAGGTCGCATGTCGCATGTCGTGACCGGATTTCCATATTTTACAGCTTCGTATCTTGTATCCTATGATTTCCCATGTCTCGCCGCGACAATATAAACCTTTGAAACGAGGAAAGATTTATCAACAAACGCACCATGAACATGGCGCCTGTGTGACGTAGAATCCAGTTTTTTTGCATTTTTGCTCAAAAAATCATTTTCTCTGAATTAACGATTTGATTTATTGTAACTATTATTGTAACCATCAATATCAGTAAGATTGAGTGTATGAGTAGCACAACAGGAAGCTAAACTCATTATGAACTGAACAAAAATTCATGTGATTGAAGTTTAAGCACATCATGTTACTATTAGTAAGATTGAGTGTATGAGTAGCACAACAGGAAGGTAAACTCTTTATGAACTGAACAAAATTCATGTGATTGAAGATTAAGCACATCGTGTTACAAGTGAATACAAATTTACCATGCAGTAGTCAATCAGTACCAGCAAATACCCGCCTTTTTTAATGTAGGATATTTGTAAGACTTTATAAGAATACAGCCACACAATTTTGACAAATAGAATACATTGGTACTATGCAGGGTCCATAACACTCATGGAAAGTCCTAAACAATATTTTAACGTTGAAGCTTCCCATAAGGTTCATTGAAATAGTAATTTTGTCCTGAAAGTCATTGACAATTGATTATTCGCATACAATTTCAACTGACATGAGCATCAGAAGTGATATATTGTGAAGTGGTATGTTGCATTCTGAATGTGTGCTTTTAAATTGCCATTGAAAGCATGGAAACTCTTTACATTTTATTTCAATTAGGTGAAAACTTTTTTATCACTGCTTGTTCCATGTTAACTTTTTAACTTACAATTTTGTATGAGTGAAAAATATATTGAGTATTGTTACATTATTCATAATAATAAAATCTATGAAAGGTATCATATTGTGTGTTGTCATAATTCCAGTGTTATTTGTCAATCATACATAAATCATGATATCATACGTAAAGGATTATGACTTCTTTCTCATTCTGTAATTCATTTTCGGGTGATTTGACCAATTGATAAATCACTACCATCAGTATTCTATTAATTGTATATTTGTGTATCAGCTATCGAATTGCCAACTGTCGGTTTCTGTAACACACAAGTAAAATTATCAAATAAATAGCGAATAGTATGGAGGATGATTCCTTGTTAAAGATAAAATGAGAATGTGAAACAAATATGGCTGATGTCCATCAATGAGACATAGATGTAACAAAATAGGCACAACTTTTGTCAGTATATTAGAGTTTACGGACAAGACCACATACTAACTTTCTCAGACTTTTAACTCCTGATGAAGGGGTAAAAGATAAACTACGCATTTGCTGTACAATCGGGCCAATCCTGATACCAGCTGATCTCCATGTAGTGTAAAGCAAGGCGTGCAGTGTTTCATCCAGATAGAGGGATTCCCCCTCTGTTGACATGTTGGCATTTGTATGGTAACATTTTGCAGTATCAGGGGGCTCGGACAACGCTACATAAAATATTTTTGCATCACTGTTTTGTCGACCATGATCTGCCTAACCGGCGTTAACCCGGCCCTCTCTCGAAAAATTGAACTCCTCGACACTCTTTAACTGCGCACAGTCGCTCGAGAGCTATTCAGCTCTGGGACTATTCGCCCCATAGACGAGTGTACAGAAGCGAGCTCGCTTCTGTACACTCGTCTGTGGGGCGAATAGTCCCAGAGCTGAATAGCTCTCGAGCGACTGTGAACTGCGTATTTCAATCGCCGACGACCTCGCACAAACCCTACGTTTAAATGCTCGTTTATAAACAAAATATACATTTCACATAGCCTGATTTCCATGATTTTCTATATATTGCCACCCGCCGGTTTGATTATAAACGATACGTAAGTACAGAGAGCATACAGAGGGCCTTCGTCGCAATGCGGAAGTGCATGTACGTGACCTGTCAAAATTTTCCGACATGACAGTCTCCGGGTGCGCGCGAACTCCATAAGTGTGGTTTTTTGTTGTTGATTGGTTGAACTCTCGACCTTCTGACCTGTCACCCCATCCAATCGTAAAATTCGCAGAATATTTCTTTGTCGTCATCACGCAGATAATATGTAGTCTGAGTAGGATAGGTGATGTCAAATTGTTGGCAGAAAATCGCCACCAAAGAAGAGGAACAGTGCACGATTAACGTGGAACAGTACAAATTTACCAATGAATATTTATTAGACCTGAACTCAGGAATGACTTCACGCCCACGAACTGTACTCAGAGATGATAATTCGCTTTGAATGCACGGACACTCGCGACAAGTACTCGTGTATTTCACCTATATATGTTGTCAAGTGATCTACTAAAAACTAGATCAACTGATTTTCAATTAGAAAGATAATTCGATATCACCCTAGGCTTTTTATTTTGGGTAGTAGTACGTGTGTAGCAAACCACATTCATTTCGCGTCATTAATCACACAGGTAAAGCAAAGGTAAGTTGGGTTTGTTCACACGCAGGACGCACAGACAGTGAGAACCCCAAAATGCAGTGCAGTTCAGACTCTCCCACCCACACCTCTCTTTACTGCAATGTTTGTGACATTACTTGAACTGTCATCCACATCATCGCTTTGATTCAGACAACCAATTATGGCGCCCTCCTCCCAGATACGTGATCTGTCTCGGCACTGATTTTCGGGTTGGACGACAAGAAGTAAAATGTCAGTTATAATTGGGTGGACATCGACGGGGTATTGCGATTTTAGTACGTGATGCAAACCTCATGTATCTCACAGTGTGTTGATTTCATGTCGACGAGAAATCAACAGAATGTGGTCCATCCATCCGGGCACATACTCAGTTCAGCAAAATCCGTTCAATAGGAAAACAAGGCTTAATATCAGTATTGAAGTTGTTATATTTTATACTACACTTTATAGATACAGTGCACAATAAACATGGATGATGGTGTAGTTGGTTGCATTGAACACAAGGCTTTCAAATCGAGACTAAATAAGCTTGAAAATTAGAGATAGGCAGTGAAAATGAAGAGTTGGTAAATTGCCTGCTCACAGGCTAGGCTTGTTGATGCATTTTGCCGGTAAATACTCCTGTAAACAAACTTTAACCACCTATACTACAATGTAATTATTTTGGAGTCTACTCCGAAAGCCCTTGGCAGGCTCATTCATGCTAAATCCTCAATTAAAATGGGGGAACCTACAAAAAAGCAGACTAAGCTTTCAACTTGCCACCCCGCCCTGAATTTTATTACCTTTAACTGCCACATTGACATTTAAAATTCGTTGTTTCTCTCAGATTAAGGCCATATGATTAAGGCAATAAGATTAAGACAGTCTGGGGCAATATTGTAGTGATGATCGTGTTGATCATTCAAAGTACTAGTGTCTTTCACAGACTCTTCGATTCTGTCTTTCTGTGCCCCTGTCCTTTCTTTCTACAAAATACTAAGGACGCTTAGACATTTCTGAAAGTTTTGACCAGGTGTTCCTCATGAAACACACAGTGCTTCTAACAAGATTTGAATGGCGGGCCTCTTCTCTAAGTAAAATGGTTTTGACTTGAAAAAAAATAGATCTTAAAGAAGTTAAAATTGAGCTGTTGTTAGCTGCTTTTTTGAGGAGTAATTGCACTGCAAGCATCAACTTCAAGATCGATCTGAACAAGGTTTGCACGTCATTAGACTCGGTCAGTGTGTGTTCACTAGTGACGTCATGAATGTAACTCGTTCGAAACTGTGTTACATATTTGAGTAAGACATCATGCATGATTCATGTCATTACTGTCGGACAAATTGACATCTTTTGTGAAAATTAATGTAAAAAAGGCAAGCATATCAATTCAGAATAAGATCTGCTCTCAAAGTATGCCACTTTTTGAGCAAAATCTATGAGTTTGATTTCTACCGTTGAACGAGGATACAGACGGCCTCGCCCCATGCCCAGCATGCAACATACTGAAACTACATGACATGTAGCGAGTGGAACAAGGTTTGGGGTTCATGCATGGAAGTCTATTAGCCTACTTCAACATATCATGAAGGGGCTTCACTCACATGGTGCACAATGACAGGCAAGTCGCTGCTCTGCAATTGTGTCGTAGAGTTTAGTCTTCAGCCTGAGCTCCTTTTTTTAAAATCTTGGTTTGCGCATGCAGATTATCATTTGCTTTCATATTTATTACTGCAGGGTTACTATGAGCTCAGTGACCGATATTTTCCAAGAGGAAGGAAGGGTAATTTCTAATTAAACTGCATTGCAAATCGAGAAATAGAGAGGCTCAGTGCCAGCAATGTGTCTTGGATAAAATAATTCTCAAAGATAGTTACATACAATATGGCAACATTTTATTTTCTGAAAAAAAAACTGGTGACTTTTAATGCATATGAGATATAGGACAATTACGGGCTTGTCTTAGTTTTTTGATTAGATAAAAAAACTGCTTGACATATTGCCTATCAGACGGACTGATAAGGGAAGTATTCCTCTATAAATTATAATTTATGAATATATTAAATATGGCGACCATTTACAATTTTCTTCCTCGGTATGTTTACTTATTGAAAATGAAAATGCCAACCATATATTACAAATTTCAAGATAATGAATTAAGAGCTCATGTGTAAATCTAATGGTTTCATTGCTGAAATCGCTCGAATGTATTATTTTAGTGACGATAACTATATATGTGACGCTGTCTCTAAATGTCCGGTCCATTAATAAATTAAAAATGGCGATGACGTGCTTTTCCACCCTCAAAATTGTCTTGTTGCTATATGGCTTGATGATGGGTGAAACGTGTGTCATCTTTTGATAGAGGTTTCGATCTTCGTGTTTACAATCTGAACACAAATTTGTCATTTAATCAAAAATATAGAGAGAGGATATTACACGCACTGAGTGTCACCACCGAGCGTGATAACCCTGATTAGCAAATGACACCAGCTTTATCCCTGATCTGCAAAATGTGTTTCTTTCTTAGTAAATTTTAATATCATAGGTTCGCTTAAGTCAAATATGAGCATAACTTGCCTACCAGTACACTGACGTTCTGACGAATTCATCCATGGGATTTGAATGACGATGATTGCTGGCAGTGGCACATCTCTAGTCATTTAATTAAGCTGGCAGTATGTACAACTTACAGAGTTTGTTTCGTCGGTATCATTCTAAACCAATACCATTTGGAAGCCAAATGCGAATCGGGACACCGTGTTTCCCGACAATTCATTCCGTTCCATTTAACTGGCTTACTTATATTGCTTATGTCACTGATGACTTCCACTTTCAGACGAAATCTGGTTAATTCCTTGGGGCATTAGTTCCCCGCGCTGGGCAGTCTTTGGAAAGTTTACAAATTGACCATATCTTCCGACATCGCCGGAGGTAATTTGAAATGCATCGTTACATGGAGCCGAGCAATCTTCCAATTAGGCAATTTCTCTGTCAGCATAGTTGAGCAAGAACTAGTAAATTATCGGCATTTTTTTCATCGTTTGAAATATTGCCAAGAAAGCAATTCGGGTTTGTGGCATATTACCGGGCACTCAGAGATAAATGAAGCAATAGTTGGCGATCGCTGTCTTTCCGTTTGGAGGCATTGATAGCAAAATTTTAACCGCGCTTATTTTTGTACATTTATCAAAGCCGCAACAAATGTATTTCTAAATGTCACGTGTTGACTTTCTGTAGCGTGACGTCATCAAATAGCGTACGTCCACGAAGGTTATTTTCTCGTGACAAAAGATGGCCTTAACTTGCATATGTTCCAGCAACATTTTCAATGATCGTGTACTTTCTGCGCTATCTTCAAAGCTCGACTCGATCGTTATTAAATGTAAAACGAAAGTAACCAACAATTTTCAACCAAAATAGACTGATACACCGCACAGACGCTGACCCGAAGAATGCCCCCGGCAGCCATAATTCTGCTTTACTGTATTTAAATTGTTGTTGATCATGTTTCATAAAGACATGTCTTCTCAATGAGGGTTCACCTTATATGGCGAATCAGCGGGCCGTAAATGTTCTCCTCTTCACCGAGGATAGTTACAGTCGCCGCAATTATTATGTCGAAATTTACAGGTGCAGGTGTTGAGATTGCAGAATAATTTCTGTTAAAAGGGGTCTAACGCTTTCCATTTATTTTTCGGTTTGTATCTTTGAAAAGATAGAGAGTAGATAAAAACGATAGAGGCTTCGATATACTTCACGTTGCCTAAGCAGCTAAGAGAAAACTGTCAGCAGATATACGCATTTTTCATCGTAGAGCCATGGACACCGCTAGATAATTTCCTTGTTCGAGATCTAGAATGTTCCTAGGCGTCACAGGTTTCCTTTAACAATTACAACAACACAGCCAGAGACCGATGTAAACAATCTCCACACATGTACAGTGTGTTTCTGCAGTTCTCTAAATTTGAAATGATGAGCTTGCTGATGGATCGACATCTATCAGAAGTCACCCATCGCCAGGGAAAGGCAGTGCGAGAGAGAACGGCCACGTTTACACATTGCGACGGGGCTACCGCATGTGTCGTATACAAGGATCCGTTGCGACCTACCTACATTCACTTATCGTGCCCCAAATTTCCGCAAAAGACCAGGGGTGACAATTGTACACTCCGCAAATATGCTCGTGATTTCTTCGTCCCTGGACATAATCTACTCCGAAAACAGCCTTTATAAATAGGCATCGGGGGAATTGCTCTGATGAAATGGGCAGACAACTATTGCGACGATAGTCAGTGACGACGCCGCGAGGCCAGAGTCTGAATGTCCAATACAATCGACACGGCAAATCTCCCCGGGAATTCACCAAATTGGCGCCCTGAGTCGAAGAGCTGGATATGCCTCTCACTGACATCACTACCTTGTAGGACAAGTCATATCAGGCAACACATGGCCACATAAGAGTGGGCCCAGGATTTTGAAAGACTCTGTCAGCAAGTGTATAGACAGTACTACAGAAACCAATCAAATGCCAACAATATTTGTGAAGGTTGTAATGTATTCTTCAAAACTACCTCCGATTGAAGGGGCCAGCGATGAATTGCCTCAAACCCTTGACAATTTTCATGATCCAATCCATTTTACGACCGTATTGGACTCTTTTCGCGATTTCTTTCTTCCCTTTACTGTGCTTTCTTTCAGAAATCTTGTTCGAAGTACAGCTCGCTAACAGCCATCGAAATTCCCTGGTCTGTTACACGTATATTGTCCTCGGGGATGTTTTTTGTCGAAGAGGAAACCCTGCGGGCGGATCCAACAGCGTGTTTTGCCGTAACCTTTTGCGATTCTTTCGATGAGAAAATCAGACTCGATGGGGCTGGCGTCTCATTTTATCCGGTTGCCCGAATATGTAAGCGACAATGTCAACCGGCTATGGATATCTCGTGCTTTATTAATCTTTCTGTTATGTTATTGTCTCTGTTAGGAAATAATTTAGGCCAAAAAAAAAAAGAATACGTTTTGTTTCTCTGGCTGCTCACGCAATGTTTGTTTCCGCTTCAACTTTGCCTAACTCTTAACATATACTAATTTCTCTAATTGCAGATTGAGATTGTACAAGTATAAACAGCTTTTAGTCAACCTTATTTTATTCGTGCGAAAGTACTTCATAATTTATCAGCCCGAACTGAATGTTTTGAAGTTGATTTATTGCACATTAAAGTATAATAAGTCTTGCGATGGGGCTTTTAACACGTTTTGCTGAAGGAAGCTCCGGTCTCTACAAATCATTTTTTTTTTTTTTTTTTTTTTTTTTTTTTTTTTTTTTTTTTTATTTAGTCCATCATCCAACGGGCGCTAGCCCATTTACAGGATTAGGTACCCATAACCCACTACCCCAATGGAGCACTGAGGAGTAAAGTGCCTTGCTCAAGGGCACAACACCGGGCTAGAGTCTCGAATTCACCGTCCTCCGACAGTGCATCCGCTACTCTGGATCTACAGGGACTTGAACCGGGTCTCGAACTCACCATCCTCCGGTAGTGAGTCCGTTACCCTAACCACTGGTCCACTGGTCCACGGTGCCTCCTTGCCTCGATGTGAATCCTTTTATGAATGCCGAAAGTGGGCTTTTTATCACAACTTTAAATAATTCAAATTTCACAAAGTCGGGAATTTTCAAATTAGACCAGGTGTCATTAGTGGAATAAAACTGTGGAACACAGGTGCACAATTTAAAAGCTTTGACATTGTCAGATGTTCGTTTTGTCTTTCCTCGGATGGCCTGGAGGGGAATACCCTGTCGCTCCCCGAGAACTTTTTCGTCGTAATGCAAACTTATAGGCAACCTTGTACTTTCATCAATGACTACGTTCGTGCCTTGGAGCAGGTCTGACGGTTGTAGCTATAGTTTCATACGGTCGCAATCAGTACTTTCAAGTTGCTTCGACGAAGTGAAAGAACCATGGAAGTTTATACCATTGTGTTGATCTGTGTGCCTAAAGTTGGTTACATACAAAATTGGAAAGGTTTGCTGAAGAGATATAGAGGGAAAGTGGTGTAAACTCCGCAAATACAATGTATGCTCTATCTAGCAATATTGATCTACATATCTCGCCATAGATACATACTTACCTTCCAGTCTATCTTTATACCTTTTCATGTCTATACAGTGTATATATGACCGACTTGTATGGATAGCTAGATACATGGAGAGAGAGAGAGAGAGAGAGAGAGAGAGAGAGAGAGAGAGAGAGAGAGAGAGAGAGAGATTGTTCAGATAAGATGTCAAGATGTATGATGTCAAGTTATGTTTTAGGGTTCATACAGTGGATCAACTTTTACATTCTGCATGGTGTTACATTAAATGACCGTTTCACGTGCATTTTTCACAGGTAAATTCATGTTCTTTTGTTGGGATTGTATCATTCAACTGACAGACATCCCTACATTCTCAACACTTTTTATAGCATTCAAAACTATCACGGTTAATGTAGGAAAAACCTATGCTGCCCACATTTCTCAGACGCCAATTGTCTCCAGCTTTATGATCTCTATGGCGTCATCACTATTGCTTCATCTATTTGTTTTAATCTGTCTTTATGTAGCTCCATCTAAAATTGTCATATAAATCTCAATGGTCTCATTCAGTCCCTTTTCCTGTGCCTATCTCTCCTGTTCTGTCTTTCCCTATGCCTGATCAAAATGGCTCTCTTTTTTGAAGCTGTTGTTCAATGACATTTTGCTCGTTTTCTCCTGTCACTATTCTGTCCTCACATCTTTTTGTCTAGCTGTTTCTGTCTGTCTGCCTGTCTGTCATCTATCTATATTTCTCTGTCTATCTCCTTCTGGCTGTCTGTCGCCCTCCCTTTCCTTCCCTCCTCCCCTGCGCTCTCTCTCTCTCTCTCTCTCTCTCTCTCTCTCTCTCTCTCTCTCTCTCTCTCTCTCTCTCTCTCTCTCTCTCTCTCTCCCCCCCCCCGCTTCCTTCCCTCAACTCAACTCACCTCAACGTTATCTCCTTGCCCTGTTTCTCATTTTGGCATTCCTCTTTTCTCCGTCTCTGCGTTCGCTTCCAAAGTGGCCTTGTTGTTATTTTCTTCCCCGGTAACATGGCATGACTTGTTGCCTCTCAGTCTTTCTAATCTCCGTCTATCTAGATATATGCTTGACTCGTTTTTCAGACCACTTTATGTCTGTCTCTCTCGCGTTATTTTATTTCATTAATTTGGTGAGTGAGAGAAAACAGAGATATAGAGGGACGGCTTTAGGGAGCCTTCAGTAATTACAGGGGGGGTGGGCCGGGGGAATTTCGCGAACACCTGTACCGTAAAATGTGACCCTCCCCCCAATCCTCCTGTCTAAAATGTGACCCTCCCCCTTGTCCGACATTCTAAAACTTGACCCTCCCCCCCACCACTGCGGTATTCTCCCCGGGAATAATTAAAACAGTATCAGCTAATTTACATAACAATTGGTTCAATTGTTATGTTAGGGACAAATTACAGAGGTGAGGGCTGGTGTTTTTGGAGGGACAGTCGCAATTTATCACGCAAGAATTTTTCAAGAGATATGGTATTTCATACAGTTTAGGGAGGGTCACCATATTTTGTGCAACTATAAGAAGGCAAGATGTAGCTGATTTAGTGCTTCATCCAAAAATATCAAATCATAATACATGGAGTCTATCAGGCAAATTATTGACAATTTGCCCCCACAAAACATGCTATATCTGTATTTTATACATGTTTGATAATGTATTTAAATGTACTTTGCTTGAATAGGGAAGTAAAATGAACATTTGTGTACAAGAAATTGATTTCTGAATTTCATCTAAAAGTCGATTCACTATACATGGTGTTTATGATGAAATTATGAATAGTTTTTTCCAATACAAAAATAGGTAAATCTTTGCATTTCTGTACTCTTGATTATTGATATTAATTTTCTTGATTAGACTAGAGTGGTTACAAATCTATGGTTGTGTAAGAAATTTGATTTTG
This sequence comes from Ptychodera flava, assembly GCF_041260155.1. Lineage (NCBI taxonomy): Eukaryota > Metazoa > Hemichordata > Enteropneusta > Ptychoderidae > Ptychodera > Ptychodera flava. The sequence continues at coordinate 21,796,456 of NC_091948.1, read as the reverse complement.
GAATTTCACCAAATGTCATTCAATACACTATGCATTGGGGTCTATGATGAAACTATGAATAATTTTTTTCAGTACAAAATTAGATAAATCTGTGCATTTATGCATGCTTGATTATTAAGATTATTGTTCTTGATTAGAATACAGTGGTTACAAGTCCATGGTTGTGTAAGAAATTTGATTTTGGAATTTCACTGAAATGTCGATTCACTATGCATTGGGGTATATGACGAAACTATGAATAATTTTTTTTCAGTACAAAATTAGATAAATCTGTGCATTTATGTATGCTTGATTATTCAGATTATTGTTCTTGATAAGACTAGAGTGGTTACAAGTCCATGGTTGTGCAAGAAATTTGATTTTGGAATTTCACCAAAATGTCGATTCACTTTGCATTGGGGTATATGACGAAACTATGAATAATTTTTTTTCAGTACAAAATTAGATAAATCTGTGCATTTATGTATGCTTGATTATTCAGATTATTGTTCTTGATAAGACTAGAATGGTTACAAGTCCATGGTTGTGCAAGAAATTTGATTTTGGAATTTCACCAAAATGTCGATTCACTATGCATTGGGGTCTATGACGAAACTATGAATAATTTTTTTTCAGTACAAAATTAGATAAATTTGTGCATTTATGCATGCTTGATTATTTACATTATTGTTCTTGATAAGACTAGAATGGTTACAAGTCCATGGTTGTGCAAGAAATTTGATTTTGGAATTTCACCAAAATGTCGATTCACTATGCATAGGGTTCTATGACGAAACTATGAATAATTTTTTTTCAGTACAAAATGAGATAAATCTGTACATTTATGTATGCTTGATTATTAAGATTATTGTTCTTGATTAGACTAGAGTGGTTACAAGTCTATGGTTGTGTAAGAAATTTGATTTTGGAATCTCACCAAATGTCAATTTACTATGCATGGCGGTCTATACGTGTGTGCGTATTTTGTTGGTGATTTCCTATTCAGGAAATATCACACGGACAATCAAAGTTTTGGCCATAATATCAGCTTCTGTCAAAAGTGACCCTCCCCCAAGATAGGTTTATAAAAAGTGACCCTCCCCCTTGAACTGTTTTCTAAAAAGTGACCCTCCCCCCAATTCCCCCGGCCCACCCCCCCCTGTAATTACTGAAGGCTCCCTTAGGTTTTATTTCACTAGTAAGTAAATTTAATGGTAAACATATCCTCTAACCTCGGGACACGATAACATCGTATTTAGCTTCATTTCCTATTCATAGTATGTGACATATATAAGTCATATTGAGGAAGAAGCTAGTATGGTCATCAAATTTTGATGATTGCCTGGTAACTTTCATATGATTTTTCTCAAGAAGAAAAACAAAATGAATAGCTTTGCAAAATCGCGATTTCGCCTCTGCGACAAATTTGCCAAACAGAACCTGAACCTTCGGATAGTCGGCAAGGATTTAAAAAGAAAACATGGTAAGGAGCCGATTAGACGAGTCGCCCCGGGGCTGTAAAACGCGTTTTGGATAATTATCAGGAGAATCGGCTTATAGAGAAAAAGCCTAACGTTAGGAGAATTGGAACAGAGGAAAATAAGTGGAGATAGCCGGCTGTCGGTTGTCAGTAGTGCGTGCATTCACTCATTCAGGGACGGTTTATTGAGCGTGATGGCTGTCGAATTCGGAGTTAGCGTTTTAAACAAGAAAATGAGGAAGGGCAGTAAAAGCGATGCAATTACTGGGCGATCATCTGTCTGATCAGCTCAAAGAGAAAGCCGTGTTGTCAAGCTAGTAGCTAGTGTTTACATGTAGTATTAATCGGATGGCTCGGACAAAGACCCCAATCAGATTAGACTTATCGCTGGCCTGGTCGGTGCACAGACAGGTGCGGAAAAAACAGCTACAGTATACGGCGACAGCAGATCTGGAGATGTTCTTTCAAACACAAACACGATGCAAACACGTTACCCATAAAAAGACTTAAGTACGTGTAAGTCTACATACATACATACATACATACATACATACATACAAACATACATACATACATACATACATACATACATACATACATACATACATACATACATACATACATACATACATACATACATACATACATACATACAATACATATAGACAGTCAGACGTGTACATACATTTACTAAAAATAAAAGCAAAAATGTACGTATACGTAATTGTTTCTCTTATTATGATTTTTGCCTTAACTTCCTTCCCCGGTTTTAGACGTCTTCTATACCAATGGGGCTACATCTGCGATGTCAAAACTTCAATTTAACCGATATTCAAGCAAGGTATGAAACAATAACACGGCCTCAGAATATAGGTACCGAACATATATGTAACGACCATGTAAGTTTATGCTAAGTATCGTGTAGTTCTCAGGCACAGTCATGTAATATAACATTTTTTATTGGAGAACTGTATAGCCTCTGCCTTTATAGCAGGCAATTCTCATGGGGGAAAGCAATGCACTTTCCAATTATTTGTCGGTCGCGTTAACGCGCGGTGTCTTTTTCGCGCTTAATTTTTGCCCTTGGGAGAATGTCAGCTTTAAAAAGTGAATGATATAAATCGATGATACTCGTCAGACGTGATTTTGCAAGGATTAGCTTATTTATGGCGAGCTTCTTCAGGAAGCCTGGTACTGAGACTGCACTTGTAGCACGTACTGCAATTTTGTCAGACAAGTATGTCGAACGAGGTTGATGACCTTTACTACGCCGTACTTGTCAGTGAAAACTGTACCGTGGAACCAACAATGTCCTGGGAAATCTGTGATCAACCTATTACTGGCTATCAAAAATGATTTGTGTGATATCGGTTGGCATTTGTAATAACTTAAAACCGCTCAACCGAAAGTGCCTGACCATTCTCCACAATTTATCAGGTCGGCTGTGTCCAAACACAAATTACAGCTGTCCCCGTGGAGTGGAAAGACCGACTCAGAACGACATATGATCAATGTGTTTGATAGAGAATTAATTTGACGTAACCTTCGGACTGCCTCGTACCTGGCAAACGTAGGAACACAGGGAAGTACGACGAAGATGTGAACAAGAGTAGAATCGCTTGCAGACGTTGGACGTGATCCATTGTCTGGATTCATGTCCAGTTCTTGTGCTGATTTTACCATTCTTTTCTAATCTACCACTTGTGGGGGTTCAAGAAAACTTTTCACCGACTTAGTTTTTCGAAATTCGAAAATTGTATCTTTCTCCATAGAGTTAACACAGCGATGGCGGCCATTTTGAATTTTCAATATCGGTAAATCTTGGGTTATTTGTTTCTCTAGTACCAAAATTTGCACGGTGACCCCAGTTTTCATTATTGATTTTGAAAGTGAATGGTTGAGGAAAGTCTGAGTGGAAGTTTCAGTCTGTCACTTTCTAGGTGCGTACTACCTTAAGTGGTATGACTTGCTGCCTCAGAATCGAGTTCCCGAGTATTTCCCATTAAGGTGATATGCGCCTTGAAAGTGAAAGACTTAAACTTTTGCTCAAACTTTTCTCAATGAAACATTAGACCATTCTCTTACCAAAGCAAGAATAAAAAACAGAGGTCACCGTGAAAACGTTGGTACAGTAACTAGAGAATCAAATTGCCTAAGATTTACCGATGTCTGAAATTCAAAATGGCCGTCATCCCTGTGTAAACTCTATGGAAAAATAAAATTTACGATTTTCGAAAAAACAAGACGGTGAAAACTTTTCTTTCGTCGAGAGCTTTGAAATGAGCCCCCATAAGTGGTAGGTTAGAAGAGAATTGATATAATTTGAAAGCCCAAATTTCTGTCTCCGAGGCGCGTTCTTCCTTAAAACGATTATAAGTATCGCCAGTATTCGTTATGGACTCAGCGACATTTTATTGTCATTGAACGAGGAAGAATTCTGAGAAGACACCATTTGAAATGGCAGTAACATATAATAGTTTTTGAAATGAGACCTCGGTATCCTATTATTGTGAGGAAGGTATGAGAATGATATCTCAAAAGTACAATGAAAGGGTATTTTTCACGACTCCTATTGTATGGTTTATATTCCATTACTGTTGGTAGTGAACATTGTTCAAAATTGTTATTTTTTTTCCTCGAGAGAAATGTAACTTGCCCTCGAAAATAATCCACTGTGGTAATTCTGTTAAGAATTCAGTGGCATATCTATTCTTGACTGTCGGGGAGAGTTCAATCAAACTGGAAAATACCAGAGAGGATTCAAGTTTAGAGAAAGGTCATGAAATTGGCCAATTATCTGTGAATGATTTATAATGTCACTACCATTAGTTGACTTTCTCAATGCACGTATCTACAGATGATAAACAGCTCACAAGCTCGGTTCGTGTTCACATATAACTAATTATTCTCATACCCTGTGGTAAAACTAAAGTTTCGCCATACGAAAATCTGTACTTATTTACTATACGGATGACGTCACCATGAACAATTCCACAGCTTCAAAAAGAAGACGATGAATTTGATGGCTATGCTATGTTCGAATATGTGCCTTGGAATATTATTCATATTGAATTAATCATGTTCATGTATGAAAAAATCGTTTGGAGGCAGGATACTGGGTTTGTTGTCTGATCTCTAAACGAACGACACATAAACCTTGTTGCAAGTAAGTGAGCAATATACGGGAATTTCCTCGGTTTGTTTGTTTACTTTGTTGTTGTTGTTGTTTTCTTGCCTTAGGACTGTCGGATTATTTATCTAAATTTCAGTCAAGCCCCTAACGACATCTTATAAATGCCAACCTATTGCGATGGCAGTTAGAAACCTGTGCGCCATTAACATGATTAAGGAATGTGTGGACTTTCGATGTATTTGTATTTTGTTTTGGCTCGTTTGTTTGTTTGTTTGTTTGTTTGTTTGTTTGTTTGTTTGTTTCCATGAATTAAGCGCAGATGCACACGCAAGGAAATATGGTGTTTACCTGGTTTTAATTGGCCACCAAATCACGGTTGAATCAGAATATTTATTTGCCATAAAGATTGCACCACTGTAATTATCGTCCGAGACTCATACCTCCACGCCCAGAAAGTGCCACATCTCGACTGGGAATTAAAAATAATCAGATGGACATTATGAATGTAGGTAGATCCTGTCACCGTCATTATGTAACCTCGTACCACTCGGAGCTCTTTATGAGTGCGTGCACACCAACAATAAAGCTGCCGGTTAATAATGTTTGGAAAAAAATAGTCCAACGTCTTCCCCAGTGTCAAGACGACAAGCGATTTTTGCCGTCAAGTTGAACAAATATACTAATTGATTTTCGCGTCAATTATGTCTGTTCCTGTCTGTGCGCACGTTGCTCAAAATCACAGGAGACGATTACAAGCGGCCATACACTGGTGCCTTCGAATCTCCAGATATTTGAAATTCCCATAGAACATGGCGAAAACAGCTCTGCGTGAAAGTTGAAACAAAGAGCATGTTGTACTTGCATCATAAACACGTGAAATCTGCCATGCCAGAGTACGAGTTCCTCTGAATGTATTGCTCCTACAAACCAACCCCTCATCCACCTACGTGTCCTCAGACTATCGTACCGGATTCTCCCTCCGCAATATCGTCACGTATCATGGCGTAATGAAACTGTAACCTGTGTATTAATTGCCTCCGACAACTTCGTTATCCTCGCCCGTACTCATTACTGGAGGAACGTGCCTATGACTATGCAAGCCACCATGGACGGAATCGCCTTAAGTTACCTTCATTAAAAGACTACATGGTACGCTAGGTAAAATCATCAGACCTCGCTTGCTATTACTGTCCTCTCGAAATTTAGGTGTATAACCGAGATATATATATATATATATATATATATATATATATATATATATATATATATATATATATATATATAGATATATATATAATATATAGATATATAGATATAGATATAGATATATAGATAGATATTATATGATATATATATATGATAGAGTTAAAAAACTAACGGAACTTTTCCTATTCATTTATGCTACTATATTAACTCGTCACTGTCTCTGTCTCTGTCTCTGTCTCTCTCTGTCTCTCTCTCTCTCTCTCTCTCTCTCTCTCTCTCTCTCTCTCTCTCTCTCTCTCTCTCTCTCTCTCTCTCTCTCTCTCCTCTCTCTCTCTCTCCTCTCCTCTCTCTCTCTCTCTCTCTCACTCTCTCTCTCTCTCTCTCAATCTGACTTTGCGGTTCATCAGCGCGGTAATTGCATAGATAAAGGATCAAAGCAAAACAAATTATTCGGGGTTTAGCATAAAATCTTTATTTATGAGTGTCGTGTGACGTAGATTTATGGTCTTCCGTGTCTGTGTCTAGATAAGGATTCCGGTGTATGGTCGGTAGAAGTATTGATTTGCTACCAGTACTTCGTGAATTTAATGGAAAACGACAATTCGAGATAAATGTTTGTTCCAAGAGAGAAAGGATCTTGATTCAGAAGCGTTATTTACTCTTCGATACTACTGGCCTGAATGAAGTTCCAATCTGGCGCTTAGGGGAGAAACATCGAGGTCGCTCGGTAACTGTAACAGAGCAAACCAGCACACAACAGGCTTCTCTGTGTGAACCGCTACCCAGCTATCACTTGTGATGTCAAACTCGATGTTATTGGCTCCAGTTGAGGGAATCAAAGCAATTAAAAAAAGTCTATACGAGTTACAAGATCTGCCGCACCCGACGCGCGACGTGAAATGCGATGTCGTCTAACGGACATATCACGATATAGTCAATGCTTGCAATGCTCGACATTAAAAGCTAAGAGACCAGCTAATCACAGGCAGGGGTCAATGCAGCTACCAAATAAAAATAGGGGCAGGCCGTTTGATTCAAAAGGCTTAATAGGCACAACTCAAACGGAGAGTAAACATAATTACAAATGGCGGTTGTTTTTCTGGAGCTTTGTAAAAACGCTAATTTTAAATTTATTGAATGTAATTTAATAGCGGGGAGCGGGAATTCTTCGGGGCTCGGTGATATATCGTCTTCTCTCGGGTGCTCTCATCCATCAAATGCCGCGTCGGTTTATTAACAGTCATCATATTTGTAAATGGCTCGTTTTAAAATCCAATTTTGAATTATAGATGTTCAATAAACGCAGCGTGTGAGCCGTCGGCAATGGGTGTACAGTACGTCGGCACTTACCTCGAAATCATATGACCCAGGGAGAACACGCAATTTACCCGATCAATCGCAGTGGGCTGTCGGCTTGAGAATGTTTTTTACGATGTTCCACGGTACGCGAATGCCATGTTTTATGTAGTCTTTTATCTTTTTTTTTAAATGTCAGGCCTGGCTGGGTCACTGCTCGACCAATTCACAATGTGTACAGAGTGCAAGCACTTTGGAATTTCTCGCATACTGCAACTCGTTCATAAATCTGCACGGTGCTGTTCTGACAAGTCTAAAGGTGCGCCCATCAGGTTGATTTCATACAGCATGTATATTTCAAACATGACCGAGGTTCAAAGGTTGGATTATCGTAGCTCAAGAAAACGACAAGTATACGATAAAAAAGTATCTCTTCGGATAACTATGCCCGTACGAGTTTCTATACAGAGTATTTTTAAAACATTCATTTCACAAAAGTGGACCAATTTATTTCATTTCGAACGAACTTGAGAAGTAGATACTCAAGTACTGGTGATAATTTATATCTTAAAAAATACCGACAATATTGCTGTCATGCTGATGGGACACAACAGGGTCAATAAACAATACAATTTTACTGCATTGTGTTTGAGTATACTGAAGGGTGTATATCATAGAGCTTTTCTTTTCTTTTAATCGCCATTCGTATGATGTCCAAATTATATCGAGCTGTGCATGGGTGGACACGTCGCCTGGTGCGTCCATATAAATCATTCCATCACTGCAAAGTACCCGGATGTTCTTTGAACGCGTTATTGAGTAGAGTCAAAACTTTCAATGAGTACGATGATATGGCATAATTTCATTTTAATTAAATACAGTCTTTATTACAATTGCCGTGACAACGAAACCTGATAAGCTGAGACACAGGAAAGTTTTTCGAGAAATGTTGTTTTTATATAGAAGTAAAGACTTAAGTGAACAAGGCACAGTCATCTTTGGGGACGATGGACGGAGAAACGTAAGCAAGCAAAAAAGTCCGTATCATGTTTAATGTTTTTTCAACTTTACTGGCTTTTCTTTTGTTATTCCCACTATACTTGGTAAATCTCTGGAGTGTGTAAGAGCGGACGATCAAGGGATGCGTTGGAATACTTACTTTCGTTTCCATGGTTATTTCAGAGAGAGCCGAAAACTGGCGTATATTAAGCCAGAACACGTTATGATACTCTTATGAAATGATCCATCACACTTAATTGGTTTTTGAACGTCATCGATCACTGTCGGTGTATTGAATGGATGCTGGGCGTTTAGAGTTGATACGATCGCTTAAAATTTAAACAAACCGCAATACTATCAAGTGATCGGTTCTCTTTTGTATAGTCCGACCTATTTGTGACGATTTGTTTGAACGTACTGTGAGGACTCCTCAAATTGTTCCCCATAAATTCACAATTGCGCCCGCCAGAGCGCCGTGTTACTGAAAGGTTCCACGGCATGCGTGCGATGTATTTGAGATTGCCCGAGTAAAATTACAGCATACAAATGGATTTACTTTCTGGTGTGTAGTTAGCATGGCTTTGAGAAGTGTCAACTTGCAATATTTCTCAACTTGTCCGTAGAGGGCTCGCGATGTCTATCGAAACCTGGTCCACGGGAATACACGAATGAGGAAAAGACTAAGGTGGAAGAGGTTAGCTGACTTTTAACATAGGGGTTTCTGAACACTGTTCATCGAAAAACATATGAGCTATCTGTAATTCAGTGAGTAATTATCCATTTTGTAACCTCTGCAAGTACTTTAAACTTTGCGCGATCGCACATGAAGAGCTCTCAAAATCATCGCATTTTCGAAGTGGTGAAACTAATTGCTATTTCCTTCTATAGTTGAATCGCACAAATATTTCCTCTCCCTAAAAACTGACGAGGACCTATCTCGACACCTTTGGAACGTTTCTTCTTAAAGATGTATGCATGCGAACATTAAAACATACAAACACGTACACGCAAGCCGGAAAGTAGCACATACATAAGCTTACGTGCTTACAAAGATACATTCCCATATGCATACCTACCTACCTACCAACCTACCTATACAGACAGACAGACAGACAGACAGACAGACAGACAGACAGACAGACAGACAGACAGACAGGCAAACTGGCTAATATATATCCTGACACAACATTTGTGGGAATCAAGCTCTGAGAGGGAGAAATAAAACATTCTAATGATAAGCAATCCATATTTTTACACTTGGTTTATGTCAATTTTTTTTTCAGCTATTTTGGCCTCTACTGTACCGTAAATACGATTGAGATTTACCGAAGTAGATGGTAGAGGGCAATGCACTGTAGGTCAGGGCCACAATCGTCATTATCCCCTAATTCTCATCATGCAAGTACAGCTACCTTTTAGAAGGCTAGGCCTCGTCTATAAATCAATTATTCAACATTGAAAAGGTACAGAGCAAAGGCCAGGCTCCTAGTGAGATATTTTCAACGATATAGAATCCTTGAGAACATTAACTGTGATATTTTCCATGCGAGTTCAATCAGTCACCTCTCTCGCTGGCAACTTGAAACTCATTATGATGAACTTACTGTGTCCCTAATCTTGAAGCAATCAGGTTCCCTTCAACACCTATACAGCATTGAAATTACGGAAAAGAAGATTAAATGAAACGTAAATTAGTAAGGGCTTTGCTTTTTTCGAGAGAGAAGAGCTAACTTGACCTTCGTTACTTTGTTTGCAGTATTCTTTTACGCTCTTCAAAATCTGTCACCCCTAAAACCAGGAAAGCAGTGATTTTGATCATTATGGTTTGGTTCGTAGTTTTTCGACACTAATACTGAGCACGATTATGAACGCTTGTTTACCTCCACTACCACAATAATTTATCCTATTTCTGTGTTAAAATGAAATAATGTAACTCTGGTGCACATTCTCTCTTATTTGCGAAGGAATAGAAATAATGTTGCGTCTGTCTGTCTGTCTGTCTGTCTGTCTGTCTGTCTGCTTATCTGTCACACACACGCACTACACTCTCTCTCTCTCATTCTCTCTCTCCTCTCTCTCTCTCTCTCTCTCTCTCTCTCTCTCTCTCTCTCTCTCTCTCTCATTCTCTCCCCCCCCAGAATGCAATGCCTTCTATACTAAATAAATATATGCTGGTACTGTACAGCTTTTGTAATTTATTAACATTGACACAGATTTTTTCTTCGAAAAATGAGTGGAACTGACATGAATAACTAGCCGTTGTCTTTGTGTACACAAAACGTACCGGTGTATTCAATTACGCACGGTCATACTAGATAAAGTACTGATACAATACGGATACATCCAATGATTGCAACGCAAACAACTCGATTAACAACAACTTTAATCACTATGAGCAGTGTTCTATCTTTGGATCTTGAAGGTCATCTTCATATACATTTATGTTTAAACTGCAAAATAAATCATTGTTGGGTTGTCTCTCACGATAACCGGATAGCAAAATTCGGATCTAGACAATTGTGGAACGTCATGTTGTAACACTTTTCTACTTTATCTGAGGGTGAAGAAACGTACGTGTAATGTTGATATTTACCAAAAGCTTAGCTTCGTAAGATCAAGAAACTCTAAAGGAAAAAATATGGTCGTGCGGAATCACACATTCTATCAACGTTTCTGTCGCTGGTATTGCTCTAAAACTGTTTGCATTTCCAGTTTATTTTTTCCGATAGATCCGTCAAATTCTGGTCACGGTCATAAATTGTGCCAGTGGCATTTGTAAAGTCGTGGCAAGTCAGCTTATCTGATGAAGTCCTTGCCCGCCCTGATTGTAAATAGTTTCCACCGCGAGATAACGAACACTGCCCTCAGTTCCAAGTGGCTGATAAGTCGCCCTGTAACAGACCCATTAGAGGTAGCGTGAGGATCCTTCAAAGGACTTCGCTGTGTTTCCATCGATTTGTATTTGAGTTTGTGACGCAAAAACGTTTCCTGATAAGTAACTTTACTGCTCCTCAGACCTCAAATCTCCGAGATTTTATCGTAGATATTGCGTTGTGTACCTAGCTTTGGAAAGTCTCAAAGCAACGGAAGTGATAGTGTTAGCAACCCTGATCGTGTTGTCATGACAGTATACCCCATATACACTGTAAATCCAAATGTTCAACTTCTGAACACATAACTGAACATTTTTCGTTACACTTGGTAAACATGTTTAGATGTTTAGATACAAGTAAACACTGGAAGTGTTTAAACATATCCAAGTGTTTAGAAATGAAACATGCTAACAGGTTTACTATTTGTTACACTTGGTAAACACATAATTATGTACTTTATAACTTAAACATGAGTCTTTAAAAAACATATACACATGTTTATTGAAATATCTTTATAACATTTTGCAAAGCTACAAATTGCAAAAATCACCTGGATTTGAGTAAGATCATGTTTGTAAATACAAATCATTTCAGGCTTGTAAAGTATAAAAATTCTGTCACAGGACATGAACGATGTCCAAAATCTAAGACTTGAAACCGTGTGCTAAATGGAATGCACAGGAAACATGTTGTAAAAGTTAATATGATCAAAGGTCCCAGTATTCATACAGCTATGGACTGCTTACCCAACTGTGACAAAGTCAAGCATATTGTACTCAACATTATATTATTTTTCATCCTATATTCTAGCATGGTAGATAAATGGTGCCAGATATTTTACACAATATCAAGAAAAATTCATCTCACTGATAAGGTAGCATGAGTCACGAAAGTTTAAGACTTAAACATTTGCTCAAACTTTCCTTAATTAATATTTCAACCATTCCCTTTCGAAATCAAGATTAAAAATCGAGGGTCACCGTGCAAATTTCGGTTCTAGAGAAACAAATAAAACTCAAGATTTACCGATTTTTAAAATTCAACATGCCATCATCCCTGTGTTAACTCTGTGAGGAAAAAAAACTATTTTCGATTCTCGGAAAAATCACACTGTAAAAAGTTTTCTTTAACCGAGAGCTTTAAGATGAACCCCAACAAGTGGTATATCAGAAAAAAATTGTAAACGTTTGAGAGTCTGAACAAGCTCATTTGTCCCCGAATACTACCTTGAGTAAATCCAGACACTGAAACTTTAAAAAAAAGACCCAGAGGCTTGTGACACACAAAATTGCGAAAATAAAAGCAAAAAATTATTTATATTGTTGAAATTTAGCATTGAATAAGACACAATTATAGAGCATTTGTAATGGCCTGTTCATGCTCTGAAAAATATTGGGGTCAAAGGTTCACCACGTGACAGTGAATATCCACAAAAGTGAGGTTAAGTCATCAGAAACTAGGAGCACTACACCAAAATATTGAAGGATTTTTCATACCACCGCTAGAAGTTATATCCCGCCAATTTAGGAATGCTGAAAAAACATGTCCCTTGAGATAGAGTAGGATAAACGGATATCAATCGCCAGGAACTAAACTTCTTTCATGTCGTACAGTAAAATAATTTTTTTCATTTGTGTAGCCGTGAGGCTCGAATAAAACAATCTGAAGAAAATGAAATATTTGATTGGACAGGGTTCGCTTAAGGGCACATTGACTGTCTGTTTTGTTGTCTGTCTGACTAGTTATAACAAGATGTACTGAAGCAATTCTGATCTCTGTCTATATATATATATATATATATATATATATATATATATATATATATATATATATATATATATATATATATATATATATACACATATATTCAATATTCAGATTGACTGATTTACTGAACACAAATATATTTTTGATGAGTGGTGTGGCTGCGTCAGTAACACTTAGACATGGTCTTGCCACGAATAACTATTACATTTTGGAAATGCAGTGTGTCCCCACCCTTTGCCGAAGTGCTTTTAAATAAAAGTTTAACCACTCGTGTTCAAAAATTAAGGTGCCCAACCCTTTGCTCCATGCCCATCCCGGTAGTAAAAGCTAAACGGTCCGTTACTTGCGCCTATGGTTTCGTTAGCTGCAGGGCATCATGCCATGGCTGGCAGCTGGCATGCACTACGAAACAGCATCATTTGCGGTCGCTTCTCACTTTGATAGAAAGTGTGGTCAACTTCGGGGCAATTTGGTAAAATTGAACACAACCGAATCACTACAATTCATCGTGAATGGCTATTTTTGGTTGACGTGTTTTCCTGTATTCGTAATACTGTTTCGTGATACCGCTTTGGTAGTAGATTTTTCCAAATTCGTCAATCGAGTTGACCTATTTTGTCAGCTGTAGGTCGATATATCTAGCATATAGAGGGATTTCTGTCGTCTCACGGGTAGTTCAATGGCGTTTGTGTTAGTAGCTTCATCGTCAATGTCAGTGATTTTCACGATTCCGTACCTTTTCTACCTCGGGGTTTTATAAGAGCCAAGGTACCATTTGCAAATCATTTATAGACAATATTTGATCACCACCGATGATAAAAATATTACCTTTCAATTGATTATTAAAGCAGATTATATTCAGGCCATCCCGAAATGAAATATTAACCTTGTCACCGAATGTAATTCCGGAATGGAATATTAACCTTGTCGCCGAATGTTAATCCTTTGGCGATGAATTTCTATATTTAAGCCGGATTGCACTGAGAATAGAAACAAATGGGAAATGAAATTGCTTCGCCTTAAATGTATCATCGCCAGCGTAGTCTATTTTCAACAGGACGATAGTTCCATTCGTATATGATTGCTTCAAAGACACTTCATCATCTACAAACGGTATCAATGAAAGCGCGCGCGCAACGCGTAACGCACAAAACCAGGCTATTCAACAATATACAGCAATAAACCAGAGGTCAACAATTGAGACTGAAACAATGCTGGACAACAGTAATGTTCGCAACGGCGAAAAAAGCCAACAATTTTAATTCATCTCCATAGAGTTAACACGGGGATGGTGGCCATTTTGAATTTCAAATATCAGGAAATGTCTCTAGTTCCAAACTTTGCAAGATGACTCCTGATTTAATTCTTCATTTGGTAAGAGAATAGTTGAAAGATTCATTAAGAAAAGTTTGAGCCAAAGTTTAAGTCTTTCACTTCCGAGGTGCACATTACCTTAATACCAGTTTTGCTTCTCTCTACTGGTTAGCGTAACATTACTCCAAATAATTTCATACCAACTTGAAAGGCATTACGCAATTTCTACAGTTTCCTAGAGACTTTTTTACAATTGCTTATCATTCTATGGTCCACATTTTTCCACGAACAAATGCATCAGCAGCCTTCAAGTTGGAACTAAAAAGCTCCGGAGTTTGTTCTTGACGACTTCAAACAAAAGTGTGAAAACTCTACATCAGTATATCACATGCACATCAAGGGTGGATGAAAACTCTGGAATGTGCCTCGATATACTGTCCGAAGCGTGTAAATCAAGTGCTTTACCGCTTCTTGGATCGGCCAATCACAATGTTGTACTGCTCGCCCCGGCCTACAAACCAATCATACAGTACTAAATAGTGAAGAGTGTCAAGATCTGGACTCGGGACAGAATAGCTTGTTTGCAGACCTGTTTTGAATGTAAGATTGGGAGATACTTTACCAAAATTACCGGGATTGACGAACTTCCAGATGTCGTCTCATTCTATATTTCGTTCTGCGTAGAGTCTGGTATACCGACCAAACAAGTAAGGTTATTCCCACATAGCAAGCCCTGGGTGACCAAAGACCAGAAGTCACTCCTTAACGAATAGAAAGCGACATTTTTCAGGGTCCACCTCCTGCCTGAGAAACAACTTGCGAAAAGGGTACTTGGAGATACCATCATACAAGCTTAAAATCTAAGTTTAAAAGTAAAATTGAATATAAGTTCACTTTTGGTAATATTCGTGAGGCTAAGCATTTCATTAAGAACTGGCAATAGGGTTTCCGGCCCCGTTAGGTCAAAGGTCAGCATCAACGGTATTGATGAGGCTACTTTACCAAATATCTTCAACAAATTGTACACTAGATTCTTCTGCCCATATCACCAAGCTGATAGAATCTCTTAGTCGTCCTCTATGAAATGGGTGCCAAAGCTTTAAAATTGTTAAAGGTATACTGTCACCTGTTCAAATTTTGCCACAGTTACCATGGAAAGAGAAAATCTAACCAATCACAGATTTTAAGCGGGTGGCCGCTTTTTAAAAACAGCGCCCTCACATGGGCATTTTGAATACCAAGGAACGCCCCTTTGACCATATATGGGCATATTTAGATTACAGGTGACTGTATACCTTTAAATTACAATATATATTCTGGTCCAGATGGCATTTGTGGACACATCCTGAAGTTCTGTTTTGACATAGAGAAATATAGATAGAGTGGCAACGGGTATTGTTTAAGGCGTGAAGCGGTTACGTAACCCATCCATGTTCGCCTCGCCTCAGGTTGCTCTCGCCTCTCTTTTCCGAAGAGTGCCGACCATGAATCCTTCGGTGATTTTCGGATTTTCGCCAATTGTTAAGCGAAAGTATGTTCGGCAAAGTTTGTTGTTGTTGTCGTGTGGTGCTGAGCAGAATTGACCAGCTGGCGAAAACGGGAGTGTTTTGAGCTTCAGGAAAATGAGTTTTACCGTTTTAAAAATTCCTCTCGTATTTTTATGAATATATAATGAGTGTGTTTGAACCAAATTTGAAAGTCTTTATCGATACTGTCTGGTTTTACTCAATGGTTTACGGTCAGTCATACCCTCTTTTACACGTGCGTCAAGGAAGGACATGTTTATGAAACTGCTAGCGTGTTATGTTTTGATTGGCGTGAAGCAGTGTTTCTGGCCTGAGAGCTCACAAAGTAACTATGGTTGCTACGCGACTGGCAGTACGATGCCATCTCGTCGTATTTTTCGCATAATCTCGTGTAATTATCAACCACAAACAAAGCCTCCAAAAAGTTTAACACCTTTGGAGCTCATTTTAATATGAAAAGCCAATAGTCTACCGAGACGACCATGGAACAAAAGGCATGCAAGCGTTGCGACTCTGTCCATGTTACTCTGTGGTTTTGATCAGCTCTGTGGGGTCTTCAACACCTCTCTTCTAAATCTGTTTTGACCAGGTAGTTATTCCTGTCATTTGGAAAGTCTTTAAAAGTTGTACCAATGCTAAAGGAAAACGACCCTAAGCAGCCCAACGATTTCTGACCAGTAGCAACTACTTTACTTGTTATGAAAAAGTTGAAGAAAGTTTTAAGTCCATTGTTCTTTCTGTGATAGAGCTAAAAGCATTCTATTTCTAAAGGGCATTTCTATTTCCTGGAAAGGAAATAGAAGATGCCTAGCTTTTCATTTTAAAAGAGCTGTAGAAACATCTTAAAAAAACAGGTGTACGAGCTAGAAATCTTTTTGTAGATTTTCCCACGCTTTCAGCACCATTTCACGACACATATTTTCAGAGGAATTGTTGAAATGTTAATCTTAAAAATCGAATTGTTCTATGGATCATTCAATTTCCGACCTTTAGATCTCAAAGAATGTTGTTAATGGTTGTAATATGTCAAATATGCTATGTACATCAACTGGTTCTCCTTCTCCCCATTTTACGTCAGCCACATTGGTGATTGTAGAGGGTAGTCATCGTGTGAAGTTTGCAGACGACTGCGCTTTAGCGTCAATCTAGTGATCTCATTGACTTGTGTCTCTTATAAATACCTTCATTGCAAGAGGGTTATTGATTTTAGGAGACATGGGCGGTGCCCCGAAAAAACGTTTATACCTAACAAACGTCGAATCGTTGAACTTATTCTTACATTGGCTCCACATTCGATAACAAATTACCATGGAATTCCAACACTGAGGTCGATGTTAAAAGGGCCGGCGCTAACGTTTGTATTATTTTAGAAAACTGGATTGATTCACCGTTGATAGTAAAGTTTTGTCACTGTCTTATACAACTTTTATCGAAAGCATTTAAACATTTTCTTGTGTACGTTGAATACAAAATTGGTCAGTCAAAAATAAAAATTCTCCGGCCAGAGGTGTTACCATTAGTAGTAAAATAATAGGTGTACCACAAAGAAATTTGTAGTATTTTACAACCAACCAACAGGTGCTCAGGACAGCTCGTTCAATCTTATTATGTGAAGTTCTTGCATGTTATATCCTCAGCGTTTTTATACCTTCAGGCTGTCGTTTTAAGTCTCCCGCTTGTATCTCAAACCAACACATTTTTTATCCCAAACGCAGTGCGCATCTTAAATCATGTGTAAGATATTAGGCTAAGTGCTTCTGTGTATTGCGCTGACATTGGAATTGTATGTTTTTCAGAGCCGCTATTTTCATCCCCCAATTTTTGAAAGAATAAAGAAATATTGCATTGGATTGAACTGGGTATATGCTGTCTCTACGCGAGTAGCACTACAATACACTACACTCCACTCCACTGCACAACACTACACTACACTACACTACACTACACTACACTACACTACACTACACTACACTACACTACACTACACTACACTACACTACACTACACTACACTACACTACACTACACTACACTACACTACACTACACTACACTACACTACACTACACTACACTACACTACACTACACTACACTACACTAAACTACACTAAACTACATTACTCTACACTTCACTGTGTTATACTACATTACACTAGATTACACTAGACTAAACAAGATTACACTACACTTCATATCTCTACGCTACGCAACACTTCGCTGGACTACCCAACACTATATGCTACAACACATTACACTACATCAAACTACACTACGCTAGGCTATAGACTACACTACACAACTCACCCTAGAATAACATAACATTATGTTAGACTAGACTAGACTAGACCAGACCGAACTAAATAATACAAGACTACACTAGACTGCACTACACAACACTAAACCACATTACACTATATTACATCACATTACATTACATTACATTGCATTGCATAACATTACATTACACTATACTACACTAATCAACACTACAAAAATCTACACAGTACAACATAAAACGAACACCAAGCATACCTTTATCCCAACAATCAAACTCAAGTTGTTCTCAGGTTTACCTTGCAGGTTAAAAAGACCGGTAAAATTTGATGTTATTGCTAGTGACTTGAAATACAGATAAAGAAATAAGCGATGTCAACTACACTAGAGATCGTATTCATTTGGTAATGAAAAATAATTCAAATAATTACCCAGAGTTAACAGAGGGATAAAACACTTTTAACGATTCGGTTTTGAAAACATTTTAGCAAATCTATTTCCAAAGTCATCTTGATTTTGTTACGCGTGCAAGTGCAAATTGAAATACCTGGGGGAACTTCAAAATCACTGTAATTTGACTTCTGCCAATATGAATGTAAAACCCCGTGGCGAATTAAGATTTGTTGCTATTTCTACTTATTCTTTTACTCCAAATTAGGGCTGGATATGCATTTGAGACCACCTGTGATCCACGTTAAGTCTACTGTCTGTAGTAGAATGTGAACATCAGGCGGTTTTTCGTCGATGTACGTTTTGCTTGAGGGAGAAGAAATGTAGAAAAAATCACTTATAATGTAATAGTAATGGTACGTCGAGAATTATATTAAACATTAAAGCACAGCAAACACCTGTCGATATTCATGGGGTTGACTTAGTCTGCAAATAAAGCAAACAGGGTGCATCTGTTTAGACAAATTACCAAGTAATGTCAGGAAACGTGTCTTTGTTAACTTTTGTATGATGTGGGACTGATGCATGTTATGAAGGGGCAATTAGGTTCATCATTTCGGATATTCTTGAGTGCACTTACTGCAAAGCAACAACAAATTAGAAACGTTTCTTCAAGTGGTGAAGTTGAGTTTGCAGGGGTACTCCTAAGCTAATAGTACACTGCCCTTTAATTAATGATTACACGAGTTGCGGTTATGTTGGAAAACCGTCAGCTTCCCCGAGTAATGAACATTCGGGTGTGACTCATACCCCATTAGGGGGTCGGGCTCTCTCTCTCTCTCTCTCTCTCTCTCTCTCTTCTCTCTCTCTCTCTCTCTCTTCTCTCTCTCTCTCTCTCTCTCTCTCTCTCTCTCTCTCTCTCTCTCTCTCTCTCTCTCTCTCTCTCTCTCTCTCTCTCTCAGTGTTGCTAAGTGTACCTTTGATTATGTGTTTGGATATACCACGATCATGATGTTGATAACGTATGCGTTTCATTCCCATCTACATATCTAATAGTATCCAATAATCTATCAATCTATCTATCTATCTATCTATCTATCTATCTATCTATCTATCTATCTATCTATCTATCTATCTATCTATCTATCTATCTATTTATCTATCCATCTATCTATCTATCTATCTATCTATCTATCTATCTATCTATCTATCTATCTATCTATCTACCTCCATCTAAATCTCTAAATATCTAATAAACTTAGTTATCTTCATACTTTCTTACATGCATATATACCTTACCCATTTCTCTATCTCCTTTAGTCTTTGTATGAAATCGATCTTTTGTGCATTTTATCTATTGATTTATTTTCTAATTTGTCCATTTCCTGATACCTTTTAACGTCATTTGACAATTAGCAATTTCATTGAAGATTGATAGACACTTAGTGGCGGCATCTCCAATCTCAGGCAAAATCTTCATTCCATAAAAATAGCGTTATAATATGATTGATACGGCCGTTTAAACTTCGTGACGTCAGATCAAAGAGCAACCGATACGCACTCTTTAGATCATGATCGCTAATGGCTCCGCTCTATGTGATCGCATTATTAGGAACACGGGGAATCGATTTTCATCCGTGTTGAAATATGACAACTCGGACATTAGCATGCATACAAAGCGTTGAGCAGCTGGCTAATTGCCCTCTCTCGCTTTTTCCTTTGCGCCCTTGAAACCAAACGGAGAGGGAAAGAAAGCGGCTTTATCAAACGATACGACACTTGATCCAATTCAAATAATGTGATATGCACTCACTGTTTTCACTCTTGCAAAACTGTCTAAAAGGCTCTTGTGTCGTACACTTTGAGGATGCGTGTCCGAGAAAACGAGCTAGTGACTTGGCGCATCCTTTTTAGCTTCCCGTCAGATCGAAGTAATCGTATGAAAAATTAATAACAGAAAGCATGATTTACATTGTATTAGCACTAGGCGTGTGCCGAATATGTTTTGAAACTTGACTGTGGCTTTTGTCGTCGTTAAATGTTTCTGTGTAATAAGTGCCATGTTGAACTTCACCTTGGGGACTGGCCGGTCGCTTACTTCAGACCCAAGCAATGTACACACAAATGGTACGGCATAAGATTCGAAAGTTGTGAAATTAAACTTCTTCTTCCTGGACCGGTGTAAATTCATCATGAACAGCCCATACATGTTATTTGCGTTTTTTACTGTGCACAAAACAGTTCAACAGCCTATTTGGACAAGTAAAACAACTGGTGCTTCGCTTGGCAATGCAAAATCATCGCTCCAAGACAAGTCAAATAGACTAAATGACTTAATCAATTAATCAACCAATCCTTTGTTCAGATCTACGGGCTTGTCCTCATGCAGCCTGGGTTTATTGATTGCTTCCAACTTAACCTAGTTTTTGGAGATCCATATCATCACACAAATGATTAACCCTTAGATCAGAATAATTTGGTACAATACCATAAATTCGTTATTTTGTTCCGTAGTGGATATCTTTACTTCTTTACATCACGTTCGTCTTACCAACATTTAATGGCTGTATCGAAATCTAGCAAACCCTTACCAGTCCAACATTGAACATATTTTCCATTTGAAGACAAGATTCAGTGTCCTCATTACCCGTTCATGGCTCATTCTACACCGTGTGTATTCCAATCCAACAGAAAATCGCAACATTTGAAACTTGACAACTCCGTCAGCTTCATAATCACAATGACCTGAGGCACCACTGTCACCATGGTGATGTCCTTGTGCATCTTCACCTTGCCCGTCTTTAACAAAGGCAGATAGTTTCATCACTCCGCATCATGAACTCATACTTACAAGGATTTTTCTGCGAGGCATTGAAATTTCTCGCTCCATCACTACATCAATACACTACTCAAATTCAAAACGAAACTCCATCTTTTACGCAGTGACCATAGGTAATATTTTGTAGAGAACAAGTTTCTCAGATTTCTAACGTCAATTCATTTTCGCCATTCTTTATTTCTTAAAATAATTGAGTTATTTTCTTTTGTTTGTTTTTTAATGTTTTGTGTCGATTTTATAGAACCTCATTGTCTGTGATGTCTTAGATCTTTCGATAGAAATTTCCCATCATAGCTGCCATACACTGAGCACGTCTCGTCTTCTTATCTTCCTTGGTATCACTCATATGCAGTGCATTTCCTAAAGGTCATAAGTCAATATTAGTTCCGCCAATCTGCCTTGCGCATTGAGTCTCGCGTCTATATATGCATATATAATTTCCTATATCATATTTACATCATATACATGTATACAGTTATTTTTAATACTTTTTATATCAAATGGATTTACTAGTATGTCTTTGTACTTTTGTGACAAATTATGTCATTGCTTTTCTCCCTGAGGCCGAATTAAATTCTTTGTTTAGCGTCCCGGTTTGGAGGTTTTCATGAAAAAAGACTCAGAGTATTACCGGCTTTTCTGCTACAAATCTTTGTTTACAGATTTTGTAAGACGTACTTGAAACGCCGGGATGCTTTCAGAACATCACGTTGTAGTTGAGATTATGGAGGTAGAAAAGAAGTTTTTTCATGGAAATAATCATTCGAAGTAAATTATACAAAACTTGCGTGAGTGAAATTTTCTGGTTTTTTGAACCGCTTAACCTTGTCCAATTTTGAAACGACACAAAACAAAAAAATTAATTACTCCGGCTTAATGGCGAGAACGGGAAGAAGCATAAGAAGATAGTTTACAAAATGGATGAAAGATAAGCAATTTTATTTCTTAAAATAGTGCATTATTAGCTACATTATCCTTTTGTATGCGATAGTTAATTGGGGGCCTTTTCTGGTTACTCATTTTCCGACACGTGACTTTAGGCTTGCACACGCAAGAAAGATAAATTCACGGGGGGGGGGGGGGGGATGGATAAAGATATTTTGATTTTGAGTGACAGACATCCTTAGTATCACGGATGTCCGTTTCCATGTCGACAGCGACGTCATCTGTACACACAGTAATCGAGAGGAGAAATCTTTGGAATCGCGAGATTTCTGACGAGTCGTTCCGTTCGTATAATTGAAGTCCAAGCCAATTAAACATGACAAGTCGGTCTAGTCGACTTTTTAGAGTCGGCACAGCAAAGGAACATAATTAAGGCATGCATGTGTGCGCTGCCTTACATGATTTTACTCGATTGGACGCACCGAACTGCCCTTATACACCCCTAGGTGCCGTGACTGTTGACTTTTACAGACAGCTCGCTCGGGGAGACTCTGTAAACATAATTGAGATCTGAGACGTCTGAATAGGTCGATATCATATTTATATTACTAGTAAGCTATCTTCCATCGCACACAATCCCTGGTCTTAAAGAGATATTAGACACCAATTTATATTGTCAGGGGATGCATTACTTTTAAATAAAGTGTACATTTTTTTAAAGTTTACTGCGTCATCTTCTCATTCTTCAGAGACTAGATGCGCGATTTCGTTTCAGACTAGCTTGGGTGCAATTTTCCAGAAGAGACGAATGATTACGCTGAGGATTCGAGCAAGTTACACCAACAGACACGAGGCGAATTTCTCATTTGTAAGCATGTATTCGCGTTTGTGTCCTATACCGTGATTGTTGACAGGGCCTGTTGAAACCGAACATTCGCACTCGCCGTAATTGAGTGACATAAAAAGCTCTTCCTTCACACACCTGGGGTGTTTATTTGTTAACTGGAGCGAGCTAGAAATAAAATTCCCCGTGAATGAATTCTATAAACAGGGAAACTGCCGCTACCCGTGTGGGTGTAACGAATACTCGAGGCATTTTAGTCACCTCATTATAACTAGTTGATCTGGTTATGCTATAGCAAGTATATAGTGTATGGAGAATCTTGAACGTGCAACGGCACATGGTCCGTGTGGTGTAGAAAACAGACACTCTAAACAGTCGATTTTGCTGGCACTATAGATGAGTCACGTCAGGAAAAAAAACGCTTTTTGCACTCTAAATAATAATTTTATGCCATATTTTGGGTCAAGTGTCTGTGTCCGGCAGTCTGAACGAATTTTGAGCCGAAGTGAGTATGCCTGATTCTCTGATTTATAGGTAGTGGTAGAACAGGTCACTTGACTTCGATTTGTTTTGGTCTCTTCCAAACCTGGCAAGTACTTTTATCATATCATAATATGCAAATCTATAAAACTCTTGACCGATCTGGAGCGGTGAGTTTCACCGTCTTTGCTTAGAAGGCCAGCCTCTCAACATCTCTACCTAGATGTATATTATATATTGTAAGCTTCTTTAACGCTTCTTAAATTTTTAAGAGACGTTCTATGAATAATATACCGATATAACATAGTCGCCTTTCAATCAGTCATTTTGCGTGGGCTATCGAACAGAAATATATGATCATTCCATCCAGAGTAAGTGCTGAATTCAATTCT
The DNA here is from genome assembly GCF_041260155.1 of Ptychodera flava. Taxonomy (NCBI): domain Eukaryota; kingdom Metazoa; phylum Hemichordata; class Enteropneusta; family Ptychoderidae; genus Ptychodera; species Ptychodera flava. The sequence goes on along the minus strand of NC_091948.1, from coordinate 21,772,780 downwards.
GTAAGTTCAGAGTATGCTCATGAAAGTATAGCAGAACGCCCCCCGTGAATAATACACACGCCCAATTTCGGCTACAGAAAGCCATTAGAGAAAGACCGGCGATTCTATCCTAGGCGACGCTGTTCTGGAAGGAAGGGAGCAGGGGAATAAACGAGAACCGAGGTATTGCGAGAGCGGGGCGAGATGTCGCAAACACGGTAGTTTCAATGATTAAGGAGTTTAACCACTATTAATTAGTTATAGGTCGGTAAATCGTTTTCGCGGTGGACCATATATACGCGTTTGATTTATTGGCCTGTCATAACAGCTTGAAAAATTAATTGTCACGCGATACAATGTTCATACTTAGTTCGGTAATTAAGAAGGGTTAACAACTTGATATTGATGTATTAGTCTGACTTCAGGGTATTTCTGCCAGCGTCCGTGACTATTTAAAAGTGTTTGTCTTTGGACAGCCACACGTGCTCTTTGCCGAACACTTCAGATGCTTATGCAGTTGTGAGAGCCTAAGTATCTGTGTGTGACAGAAAGCTTATGCGCGTATGTGCAGGGAATGTGTGTCGCATGTAAGTTTTAAAAAGTTGAATTAGTTTGTGAAAACATGCAATGCACATATTGGTATGTTCTTATTACAGATGTCAAAGAAGCACTTTAGGTTTACGAGTCAATACAGCTCGTTTCATCATGGAAGCTCCACAATCCACTGCGAGAGACAAACGCCTCGTGTGTACATCATGAACGGATAGCCTTGGGTATCAAAACACATTGCAAAGTCACAGATTCATCGATTGATGGCAGTCAACTGGTTTGCAGTAAGTCTATCTGGCTAGAAAGTTGGTCAGTTGGTTTGCAAAGATTTTATCTATCTGTTTAAGTTCAACAGCTGAGAGTTAAGTTGAAAGATTTGTGTTCTTTACTAATAAACGTGAAAGAACTTCACTCCACATCACACCTCATCAACCTCATCACATCACATCACATCACATCACATCGCATCGCATCACATCACATGACATCACATCGCATCGCATCGCACCGCACCGCGTCGCGTCACGTCACATCACACACACAACACCACACCACATCACATCACATCACATCACATCACATCACATCACATCGCATCGCATGACATCACATCACATCACATCACATCACATCACATCACATCACATCACATCGCATCGCATCACATCACATCACATCGCATCGCATCGCACCACACCGCGTCACGTCACTTCACTTCACATCACACCACACCACACCACACCACACCACACCACATCACAACACATCACATCACATCACATCACATCAGCATCAGATCAGATCACATCAGATCACATCACATCACATCACATCACATCACATCACATCGCATCGCATCACATCACATCACATCGCATCGCACCACACCGCATCGCGTCACGTCACTTCACACCACACCACACCACACACACACTACACCACATCACATCACATCACATCACATCACATCAGATCAGATCAGATCAGATCAGATCACATCACATCACATCACATCACATCACATCACATCGCATCGCATCACATCACATCACATCGCATCGCACCACAACCGCATCGCGTCACGTCACTTCACACCACACCACACCACACCAGACTACACCACATCACATCACATCACATCACATCACATCACATCACATCAAATCGCATGACATCACATCGCATCGCATTGCACCGCACCACATCGCATCGACGTCACTTCACACCACACTACACCACATCACATCACATCACATAACACCACACCACACCAAACATCACACCACATCACATCACACCACATCACATCACATCACATCACATCACATCACATCACATCACATCACATCACATCGCATCGCATCACATCACATCGCATCGCATCGCACCGCGTCATGTCACTTCAGGCTACACTACACCACACCACACCACACCACACCACACCACACAACACTACACAACACCACACCACATCACACCACACCACACCACACTACATCACATCACACAACATCACATCACTCGCATCACATCACATCGCATCGCATCGCATCACATCGCATCGCATCGCATCGCACCACACCGCGTCACGTCACTTCACATCACACACACCACACCACACCACACCACACCACACCACAACACATCGCATCGCATCGCATCACATCACATCACATCGCATCGCATCGCATCACATCGCATCGCATCGCATCGCACCACACCGCGTCACGTCACTTCACTTCACACCACACCACACCACACCACACCACACCACACCACACAACACTACACAACACCACACCACATCACACCACACCACACCACACTACATCACATCACACAACATCACATCACTTCGCATCACATCACATTGCATCACACCACATCACTCCAAATCACACCACACCACATCACACCACATCACATCACATCACATCACATCACATCACATCACATCA